>NW_027070260.1:142348-206842 GCF_002906115.3 Quercus suber
TTTTGTTGTTTTTTTTGGGGGGGGGGGGGGTGAGTAGGAAAAGAAATATCATGTCTACAATTTCAAATCCCAAATAATATCAGAAATTATATTAGAATGTTTCTTTCTTAATATTACATGATAATACTATGACCATGACAAACAATAATAATTCTATATAGAAACAAAAATGGGACATGTAATTAGTAAATAGCCAGCTCATTACTAACTTAAAGTCCAGTTTCAAGATACAGTCTACTTCATTGAGGATGAGCAGATTAAATTATGGACTACTTCAATAGAAACAAACCTGCCACTGAAAGGCTACACCAGATTAGCACACCGTATCACCGTAGTTTCATAAATAAGCCCATTAAATCCATTAAGGATGAAGATGAAAGGCATATCAATTTGCCATTAGTTAACTGAGGAAAAATAGTATTATAAAACTTTTTTGCATTTAACACATGATGCCTACCTGATTTACAACATTAGCAACTGATGGTGCCGCCACAAAAGTGGAAGATGGAGCAGAGTTTGTGTGAATATCAGCCTCAGAGGCTGTGGTAACAGATGTAGTTGGCACAATGGCTAATGAATCTGACAGAGAGCCAAGTAAGTCCATCTCAGCATTGTTTGAGGTAGCTGGAGCAGCTGAAAAAAGGGACAAAGCACAGTAATGAGTTTCCACCTGTGTAGCTGGTTTTCTGCAAGAGTAACCAAACAAATTTGGGTCCTATCTCCTCAGACACCATTATTATTTATAATTATATCAAACTCCAAACAGTAGCAAGTCACAGTACAAATCACATAGATGTACACCGTACGCCACTCTAATCTCTTTTTCTTAATTTCAAGAATGGGGGTTGGTGGGGGTGACTAACTCCTTGTTTTACTTAAATGATTAGGTCACCTGCTTCACATCATGTTAATTAACAGCAATTTCAGCTCTCATGAACGTAGCAAAAAAAGTTGTTCTTGGAATATTGATAGGAGCTCGGTTAGGGTTAGGGTGACCTTGATGTTTCAAGTGGGTTCTTGGATTAGGGAAGGCTAAGGTTTGGGTGTTTGAGCTCTTTAGGGTTTCAGTTATGTCTTATTGTTAGCAAGGTTTTGATGTTTCAAGATGGTTCTTGGGTTAGAGATGCGTAGGGAGTCACCAGCTCCACTGGAAATGAAAAAATTAGAGAGAAATAGAGAACAAGAAGAAAACAATTCATCCATCTTCATATATGACTAGTACACTAGTACATGGTTACAATGCCCTATTTATAAACTTCATGCCTCATTCGCATTGGCTATTACATGCTTCATTCCTATTAGCTCATGCCAAACTAACTCATTAGGCATGTGCTTGAATGAATTTCCACGTGTTCAATGTGTTAAATGTGCACTTGTCAAACTCCTAACTATTTAGAGGTGCTAAATCAATTACAATGTGTTACAACTCCAATCCATGCATGCAAGGGAACACAAACACAGGAGAAAGCAGTCCAAGTTGCAGCCCCTCCAACACACCATTAATGCTACTAAAATCATAACAAATCAATGCAATCAAATGCATGTAAAAGCTTTCTCAAATTAATAGATTGAGGTTTCAGGTTTTGAAATCTTGATTTTCTTGCTAAATAATCACTATGACTCTAGCCGTCTACAGACTTCACATGTGCACCGCCCACAAGCCCAATGATATTTTTAGTTTTGTAGTCAGCCTAATTATACACATGCACAACCACATCCAGACACAACAGGAGTTGCTGAAGAGTACAGCTCAAGTATTTTTTATCTCAAGCAACATGGTCACTTTTCTGTGAAGCAAAGACATGTAGGCCTGCTTTGCTCACACTCAGTGCCAGCAGCTAGGCCTAGCACGAGGCAAGTGATTCAGTTTTTGGATGGCGATACTAAGCTGCCAGAATTACTAAATGACAAAGCTTGTTTTGGTACATCTGCAAGTAATGAAAAGTCTGATTTCATTTTGTCATTCCCTCATCTTTTAGCATAGCTTCCGCTCCTTCCTGTTCTAGCACTCATCTGTTCTTCTCTCTTGGCAAACAACTCACATGTCCAAGGGGATTCAAACCCCTGATCTCACCCAACAGCAGTCTTTCTTTACCATAATTTTTATTCAAACCCCCGATCTCAGAGAGAAAGAATAGGCATAATTTTTGCTCAAATAGACACTTGTGATATTATCAATTTGAAATGACATTTTACACCTAATCATTTCAGATCCACATATTAATAAAGCTCAAATCCATACATAAATTGCATCGACAGAAAAATAATAAAATAAATAAATTTCTCGTTTTCCTCATCTTCTAGCATAGCTTCTGCTCCTTCCTGTTATAGCACTCATCCATTCTTTATAATTTGAAAATTATTCACACACCCAAGGGGATTCAAACCCCCTCAGAGAAAGCATAGACCTAATTTTTACTCAAATGAACACTTGTGATATTATCAAGTCATTTAAACTAAAAACTGAAATCCAAATCCTTCTCTTTAAGATCACATTGCAACAGTTTAGGGAGAAATTCAGACTGGAACAGAAAAAGAACATATTTATATTGCTTTGTCTACCTGAAATTGAACCTCGAGGGTCAAATTCATCGAAAGCCTCAACTTCCTGGTTTTGTGGAGATGCTGAAGCACCATGAGCAGTGGTTGCTTGGCTTGGAATATTGCTTACTGGTGAAGAATCTCTGGGAGCAGATGCCGCTGGAGTTTCTCCACCCCTGACATCAAGAGGACATCAGATTTTTTTTTTTTTTTTTTGGGATAAGTAGACATCAGAATTGAATCAACTAGTATGTAACAGTCAAGGCAATAAAATGGTGCATTTTAATGCTGCAACATCTATACCTTTCACTGTGAACAGGGCTTCGGGACTCACTCACAGCTTCTTCATAACTTGGAGGAGCACCAATATTCTGTTCAGAAAATTTCCGATCGAGCTTCCTGCCAAAAGAATTTAAAGTAGTTATACAATGAATGCTGCTTGGTCGGACAGTTGACAAGGTTGAGCTAAAAAACCCACTAACACCAACAAGTTGCCCATCCAACCACAAAGAACTTACCTTCCCTCCTGAGATTGGTCATCAGCTCTGGCACCACTGCCTCTGTAGGGGAAGAAATAAAAAAATAAATATAAAAATAAAAAGTAAATTTTCTAAATCAAGGATCTCATGAAGGCATCATACGCATGCTTACATTGCAAAGGGAAAATAAAATTTGTAAACCATCTTTGCATTATAGTAATTCCATTTAACACAAACCACATAATCAAGGATCCAGGATAGTTCCATTTTATGAATTGAAGTTTGTATTATTTTGGCGTTGCTGGATACCAAATATATTCAAGGAGGCTGTGCCAGATTATACTTCTTCAGCCTACACTTTCTCTGACATAAGGAAACCTCATCCATACCAGCAAAATCAACATGCATTTCTGTGATATAGTTGCTTCTTCAAAACTAAAATGACCAACAACAAAAAAACCCAACAATAGAAACTGCAATATCCTTTTTATTAAACTAATTATAAATATCTATACCAATAGACACGTACCGAGAAGAATATTGACCATCATCATCAAAAGCACGGTCTTTCTCTCTGTCAGAGCTTCTACTTCTTGAGCCATATTGATAATCATCAACACTTCGACTTCTTCCACGGTAATCATCATCCCTGTAACCATCTCTGCTACTGCGTTCATCATAATCTCTTCCATAACGATCTCCATCACGACTATTTGAGTCCCCATATCTGCCATACCGGTCATCATCCCTGTAGCCCATTTCTCTTTCTTTCCCATAACCATAACCATTCCTATCTTCATCCCTGCTTCCAGAGCGGCCTTCATAACGATCATCCTCATATCTGTCACCATATGAACCGGGCCTATACATTCCACCAGTTGATGAGGCGGTACGGAACCTGTTCTCATTAATGATAAACTCCCATTAAGGCGAGTGAAAAAAAAAAAAAAACCACTAGTGAAGTTCTAAACCTAGTAAATCATAAGCTTTTCCCTTCATCCTTATATCCAGACAAATTTTCAAACACAGAATATCAGATATAGCTATGCCTGGGCGCAAGGGAGGGAAAGAGTGGGGGGAAAGGAGCTAAATATTTTCATAAGACAGTACACAAGAATTGCCAAGAAAGCTTTAAAAAAATAAGATGAGTAACACAAGAATAACGTTCTGTTTGTTTTGCTGTAGAATATTTACAGGAAAATATTTTCACATTTTACGGTGTTTGTTTTGCAGTAAAATATTTTCAGTCAATGGAAAAACCAAAGGCAAAAATCTGTAAAATGTTTTATGCTTGAAAAAAGGGTAAATCATTTTACACTTTCTTCTCCACTCTCACTCCCGACACTTTCTCAACTTCTCCCCCTCTCACTTTCTCAGCTCTTCTCTCCCACAACCCAGCCAGTCACTCACCCATTGCTCATCACCCTCCATCTCGTGGTTCTTCTCTCCCTCTCCACCTCTCAACTCTCTCACTCACAGGGCCACAACCCTCTCATCTCCCTGGCCCATCTCGCACAACCCATCTCCCTCACCCATCTTGCACCGATGCCCACCCACTGATCGACACCACTCACCATCATCGGCGCTACCAAGCTTCATCACTGTCTCTTCTTTGCACAAATCCCCTCTTCTATTCTCTCTAGCACCGTCCCTTGGGTCTGATTGACAAGCAGTGGTCTTGGGCTTTTGGTGGCTACTCCAATCTTGCCTCTGCTTAAATGTTCAGATTAGGTTTTCGTGGGTTTTTTTTTTCTTTTTTGGTTTCGGGGAGGGTTTTTTTTAGCTTTCTGATCTGGAGTTTTGGTTGTTGGTGGTTGGTGGCTGTTTTTTGAATGGTTGGTGAGGTTTGGTGGCTGGTTGTGTTTTGATGGCTGTTTTTTTCTTCCCGATGCAGAGTTTTGGGTGGTGGTGGTTTGTGCAACTACGCCTGCTTTTGGAGGGTTTTGAGAACTATGAAAAAAATTTCGTTTTACAATGAAACAAACATTGGAAAATGATTTCCACTGTATTTTCAAGTATGCAATCAAACACAGTAAAATGAAAATGTTTTAATGAAAATATTTTACTTCGAAACAAACGCAGCGTAACATGAAAAATCCACTTGGAGAAATCTTCATGAGTGGCACTTGGAGAAATCTAAAGGAAAAAGTGCACTGACTCATCCAAAATGGATTAGTAACTGTGACAATCTTAGCTCAGTTATCTATTAGAGAGTAACATGAGAATACCACTATTAGAATCCAATTGCAGAATGATAAATGAAAAGTAGACAAATCCATCTGATGTGTTACGTGACAGAACAAAAACAAATATGGACTCCTTATAAGACTACTTATAAACAAAGTACCTTTCAAACTGCACTGAAAATTTAAGGAACAATGTATCATAAAGACTTCACAAAATTTGAAGAGTTGTAACTTAATAGAAAGCTTTAAAAAATAACTTCTAGAAAATTTACTTGCCTGATAATAAAATAAAATAAAATAAATGAGGTAACTGTTGCTTTTCTTTTGGGATGGTGTGATTTCAACATGAAAATGGAAACTAAAGATATGAGTCAAAACTCTAAAACAGCAGGAAATTGAAAGAGAAAAATAATAATAAGATTAGTATAACATTTATACCCTATAAGTTTAAATAGGCTTCTAAATCAGTCCCTTAACTATCAAAACTTGCAATTTACACACTTGAGTATTACAACAATATCAATGTGACCCTTCTGTTAGAATCTTGCCGTTAACCCACACAAACATGTTGGACAGAAAAAAAATAAACGATATTGTCTTGAGGCAAGTTAACATTGAAAATGTAACGGAACATAATGGAAGGTGCAGATTAACAGCATTGTAATAGTCAAGAGTGTAAATCATAACTTTTGAAAGGTGTGGGACCGATTTAGAAGTGACCCCAAACTTAGAGAGTATAGAGTTCATTTTAGCCTAAATATAACTTGAAGCTGTGACATCATGGTAGCACATGACTAATTCTAAAATGACATGGTGAACAGTAAACCAGCGATACAAGAATGGAAACATTTTAGTCAACTCTTTCTGAGAGGTAAGAACAAACTCACTTGTCCCTATTAGCAGCTGCCTTCTGTCTAACTTCAATTATCCTTTCTTTATCATTCACTAGGACCAAAAGACTCTGAGATTTCTTCCTGACATTGCTTCCCTGGTCCCTTCCACTGGAATCAATATACTGAAAATCGGACAATGTCTGCCACACAAAAATATAAACTTATCATTAACACAATAACACAGTGCATACATCTGAAGTTGAACAGGAAGTCGTCTAACAATAAATCAAACTATGGACAATCAAATAGCACTGAGGAACTGGGAATTACTTGTATTTGATATGCATGTTCCCTGATCTCATCTATGACACGCTCGGACCCATGGCCTACTAGGTACTCCAAAACAGTCAAAGCCTGAAGCTCAACACAATTATAATTTTAGTTACAACATCACAACGTAATGTGGGAATGAAAAGCAGCAGATGCTAAACAAATAAAGTACCAAATACTAATCAAAATCCCAGGTCCAGCCTGAAATTGAGGAATGGACATCAAGGAGTGATTCCCCAGAGGTAATTTTTCAGATTCCAATATCATAACCATTTAGTAAAGGTAGAGAAGACAGACAGTATAGAAATCACATGGAAGTTGGAAAGAAAACCAAATACGTAGCATCCACAAGTTAACTTTAAAAAAATTAATAAAAATTGCAAACCTTATAGACATGCCGCCAGTTCTTGCCAGTATCATTAATCCGCTTCCAGATTACTGCCATGATCATCTGGTATTCGTGACTGATATTTAAAGCAAACACGTTCACTTTAGAAAGAAATAAAGAGAGAGAGAAATAGGAAATAAGAAAAGGGACTAAATTGGAACAAGATAAGCAAGTGAATTAAAATAGAAGGATGGTTGAAGCTTACTAGTTTCTGGTTGCCATTGCAATATCTGCAAGAAGTGATCCATGAGGACCCCAGGGCTCATTGCTAGTAGAATCAAGAACCTAAAAGGGAAAAATAACAGAATTTTTAATTCACTCAGCTTGCATATTAAGTCACATGGTATTGCATTTCAAGATCATCTATACTCCATCTAGTTGACAAGGAGCAATAGCCTAATACAAAAGAGTGATAATCACCAGACAAAGATCTTTCAATAATAAACATAGGGACAACACGGGCAATTATTGTTCAATCTCACCACCATTGCCCCCAGACATTGACGGGGCCGAATCAATCAAAGTTTTGAAAACCCAAATAAGCAAAAAAATTAAAGGAAATCTTTTTACCTTCTGTTCAATTCCAGGGACTTTAAGCACTTTCTTATTCACCTCTCTTTTACTGTAAGAAAAGCAGTAAAAAATTAACATCTGAGGCAAATGTTGTCATATAATAATAGAGAAACAAGATATAATGAATGAATAAACAAGATAAAACTCCAAAAACTGACTCTGTAATTCAAGAGAAACTATCCAAAGAATAATCTTTTCTCACCAATATTGCCAACGATGAATCAAGAAAACAGAACACTCAGATCGCAATGAGATTACCATGATAAGAAACTACATAATAAGAATCACAGTTAAGACTTACAGATCCCTAACGGTTTGATCAAAGACCTTCTTCATTGTAGCTGTTGTTCAAATAAATCAATGCTCTATGGTAGCAGCGTAAGTTGCACAGTCAACTTAAATTGAATCTCGCTTCAAATATGCTTCATGCACTGTATATAAGGAAAACTTTATCAATAAGACTTCAATGATAGCAATGAAGCTTAACAATTGAAAAAACCAATACCCATTAAGATATCCAACATATACATAAGTTACACGCACACCCAGATGGAATTTGAACCCTGGACGTTATAAGACTTCAAGAAAACAATGAAGCTTAACAATTGAAAAAAACCAATACCCAATGAAGCTAGACTCTTTTTATACATATATATAATTTTCAATAGTTGGAAGAGAGGGGATTTGAACCCCGAAAATCTCTGTTAAAAACACCAAGAAGTATCAGTTGAGCTACAAGCTCGACATTTGAGCTAAAACTCATAGGCAATATCAAGAGTTTTTCCCCTCTTATGACTAATTACAATACATTCAAATCTTAGAACTCCGCTTCACTCGACTTTTCAAAAACATTGATTAATCATAATTACTAGCTAGATACACTAAAAAGGCCGTACCCAGGACACAACACAAAGCTCCCATTTTCATGGGGTCTAGGCAGCCTTAGGGTGATTTCAATTACTAGCTAAAGAAAATGACAGATTAATTAATGACTAGTCCAAAAATAAAAGTAATAAAGAAAAGTCCAACCACATGAAATCATATTTTTTACATATAAGGAAAACGAAAATATATATATATATATATATATATATATATATATATATATAAAATAAATAACACACACACACAAAACAGAATATTCACAGTAATATTTCGCCGGCTTTGACTACTTCCAATCCAGCAATCAACAATTCAAATAGCATCGAAAATTTAATAAAATCAAAAAAAAAAAATTAAAATTAAAAATAAATAAATAAATAAAAACTCAATCTACCTCACAGTATTTGATTCTTCAACCAAAAAAAAATTAAAAATTTTAAAAATCAACAAATCGTAGAGATGAGCACACAAAAAACCTGTCGTACAACAATGAGCGTGGTTTGTTTCTGTGTGCACAACAAACAATGAAATGAAATCAAAATTCAATTATAAATCTCGTAAAAACGACACAGAATTTCGATTTCAGCCAATCATATCTCAATTCAAAATCTCGTAAAAATTTTTAAAAATATAAAAAATTGCAGTGTAGCTGATCCAGATATTTATATATATACAATAAAATGTTTGTTTTATTTTAAATGTGATTAAAAAAAATGAAAGCAAAAAGAGAAGAAGAAGAAGAAGAAGAAAAGAAATGAAGAAAGAGAGAGGAAGAGAAATCAGATCTGAAATCAGATCGAGATGGAAATGAAGGAACGTACCTGATGTTTCTGATCCAATGAATGGATCTGTGAGAGAGAGAGAGAGAGAGAGAGAGAGGCTTTGCTTTCTTTCAATGTATTATTGTTATGACAGAGAGAGAGAATATTGGGAGCGGAAAGAGCGAAGGAGAGGAGAGGAGAGGAGAAGAGAGGTGTGACCTCACGAAGGAAGGAAGGAAGGAAAGGAAGGAGAGAACCCAAAAATGAAAAAATCTGTGTTTTTGAAAGGAAATGCAAAATTTTGTGGAATTGTAATTTGGTTGTCTAGAAATTTTTAGAGACGATGTGTGCGGGTGTGTGTTTGTGTGTTTGAGGAGAAAGAAAGAGAAATATGACGCGAGAGAAAGACAGCGCAACATACACGCAGAGAATTATGGGTTGGCTTTTTTTATTGTTTTTTTTTTTTTTTTTTTTGGGTTCATTTCTAACTTGAGGAGGGTTGATTCACAATTTCACATACATTAAAAAATATCAAGTATCAACCATTAGCATTGAGTTTGCTAAAAATATCCAAAATGCTTTTTTAGCCCACCAAACAACAAAAAATATTGACTCCATTTAGTGTTTCATTTGGGGAAAAAAAATTTACTTTGCTGTAATAATATGCTTTTAGTAGTAAATCATTACAGCAATGTTACTTTTTCTATATTAAATTTCTTCTCTCTCGCTCTCTCTTTCATGCCTCTCTCCTTAAATGCAATCTCTCTCTCATTCCTTTCTCTTCAGCATTCGGTGGGTTATCGGTGGTGGTGGGTTTTGGCATGGGTAGTGGCGTTGGCTTGTGGGTTGCGTTGCAAGTTTTAGCATGAATCTTTATCTTCTCCTTGCATTATGGGTTGCACCGTTGTGGTGGTCTTGGGTTGCAATATGATGGTGTTGAGATGGGATATAGAGTAAATTGTGAAATAGTGTGATAACAAACATAGTATTTTGGTGTCCTAAAATAGCTTTTTTTTTAGCACCCAAATATTAGGGCTACCATTATCACCAAGCTATCCGCTTAAAACCGTATAACCGTACTTATTGTTATTAAAGATAAGTTACATAATTGTGTATGTATATATATATATATATATTCAAATGTAAATTATAATTCTTCCTTTCTTAATTGAACCATGTCCCTTTAATTATTTGTAAAAAGTACTTTTGTTTTCTAATGGTTTGAAATTTTTGTTAAACACTTAAATATTTTACTTTTATGTTGAAATTTATAGAAGTCCTAACAGTGACTTGAAAATTTCTTAATTTTAAAACTACTTAGTTTTTAAATTTATGAAAAATTATTCTATAATAAAATGTATGAGAAATATTACAATTGCACCAAAATTAAGGGGGTTATGAAATCAACCATAGATTTAATTAATCTATATCAAAGATAAAGTATTGAATCAAAGAATTTATAGAAAAATATATTGCAAACTTTTAAAAGTCCATATTTTTCCATATCTTTGTTATAATATAATTTTATGTGGTAGGTTTTGAAAAAGAAATGAGTTCCTCTAAATTCTATTAAGTGCTTGTTTGATATCAGTTTTTATTTGGCCTTTCGCTTCTTACATTTTACTAAAGTATACTTGTACTTTGAAAAGTAATATTTTAAAAATTACACATAAATGAAAAGGCTGTGGCAAATGGTGCCTAAGTTTATTAAATTTATGTACGACAGAGAACTATAACTATTGTGAGTGCAAGTGAATGCAACATAAGTAAGTTTCTTATTACTATAATTTACCATCAAGGATTAACATTGTGTCAACATCCCTATGCAACAGTGATGAATAAGCTTACTAGATCAATTCAATAGGAAGTCCCTTGGTTTATACCTTTTGTGGATGATATAGTTTTAATGGATGAAACTAAAAGTAGAGTTAATGTCAAGTTAGAAATTTGGTGTGATGTTTTAGAATCTCAATATTGAAAAAAAATACATGTAATGTAAGTTTAGCAAAGGTGGAAACAAACATGAAATGACTTTTTATCCCTCAACTAAACAAAACCCTCACATGATTTGGTCATATTAAAGGGAGAGCGATTAATGCACCAGTGAAAAAATGTAAGTTGATGGAACAATAATAAAACAAGTTTGGCAACAAACTTGGTTGTAACCTAACGCTACAACTCCACTATATTTTTTTAGGATGTGAATGTTGATAAATTCACCATTTAATTACATTTTCTTCTTATATTCTTCATGCTTACAAAATTTCTAGCAAATAGAAGATCAATAGCTATATCATCAATCAAATATTTAAATTTCAAGTTTTTGTAGTATAAAACTATGCATTAAAAATAATTTTATGGATCAAACAGTAAATAACATTTGATTGCCACAAAATTTGACATGTGTGTTATAAAAAAAGATGTAATTCAACGGTTAAATTTTCAAATTATGTATTTATGCTAAATTTTCAGTAAAAGTTGTAGAATTAAGCTATAACAAAGTTTGTAGCTAAACTTTGTCTAAATAGAAAAAAGGTAGGGGATGACAAAAAATAACATTAGCAAAAATTGTAAAAAAGTACAAGTCAATTAAAAAAGTAATCGAGAGTATTGATTCATGATAGAATATAATGTTAGAGAAGAATACATGTTACCAATCTTTTTTTCTTTTTAAAGAGTTTCAACTTATGGCGTCCGCTCCTAATAATAGCTCTTTATCATCAGACTAAGACATCAATCAATTTTTAGTGTAGGCGGGGATTAAACCCCAGATCTCTTATACAATCATCAAAAACTTTACTAGTAGAGCTAACTGAAACCCACTACATGTTACCAATCTTAACTTATCTTTTAGCATATCAAAAAACTATTTTATCTTTATCTATTTCAACACCTCACTTTGCTATATACCATAAATCAAATATTTTATTTTTAAATAATTACATACAACCCATTAAAATAATATAAACAACTTAACAATTGTTTTTTAGATGGACTTTCAATATATGGAACCATCAGATACTTTATCAGTGGAGCTAAGTGAAACCCATAACAACTTAACATATTAATTTCTCTATAACTTTTTTTTTCTCTCTCTCTTACTCTCTAAATAAATGGATTAAATAATAGTAGCAACATGTTACAACAGTTTGCTACTAATAGCGTGTATAGATTAGCAACTAGTTTGATTATAATTTTTTTTTTTTTTTTTTTGAGAAGAAGTTTGATTATAATTTGTGTAGAATAGAACCAACATAATTTTTTTAATAAAGAGAATGAACCAACGCACAAACTTATAAAGAATCAAAAGGTTGGCGTTTATTCATAAAAGAATAAAGGAGGTTGGGTTTTTTTTTTTTTTTTTTAAATACTTGTTATTATTTTAATTAGTATTTTGGTGGGTGGGACTGACTTTTTCTTTCTTTCTATTTCTATTGCATTGCTTTTTCTACTTTTTCGGAGAGGTTGTAATAATAATGCTGGAAAAAGTGGGGAGCTGGAATGCTGGATTTGGTAAAATATCACCTGCGTCGTTACCAAAACTTTTACCTACTTTTTACGACCCTTTGTTTTCTTCTTTGTTGGCAATAAAGTCACTGGGGGGAAATGCATAGTTCTTTGTGACAAAGCCGCCACCACCACCAATCGCAAACCATCAACGACGCTCGTAAAAACTCACCTCGTTGATTCGTTTTGTCGCTGATCCACTAGTAAGGTCGATCCCCTAAATAATGACCCTACAACGCCTAGCAACCCACCATCTTTCATCTCAGCAATTTTGGTGATGAAGCTGAAAGAGAAGAGAGAAAAAAAAAAAAAAAAAAAAAAAGGAGTAGTGATGCTATAGTGACAGCTATTAGTAGCAAATCATTGTAGCATTTTTTGTAAATTTTTTTACATTTGGCACATTGGATGGAGTTTGTTTTATGTTATTTGGTTTGTTAAAATAGTATTTTGGGTGTTTTGGCACACTATGGGCATTTGTAAAGTTTCTTCTTTTCTTTTCTTTTCTTTTTCTTTTTCTTTTTCTTTTGGGGGAGTGGGGAATCTTCTATCTTTTCATTTTAGGTCTTGATTTTCCTTCATCAATCTCTACATTTAATTTACACTCAAATTTTTTTTCTTTTTAATTCATGGAAAATATATTTTCTTTTTTAAATATTTTCAATTTGCATTTGGTTGTGAGATTAAGATCTAGAGATTTTTTTTATAGAAGATTCAGAGGTTTAAAAAAAATGATTTTTTTCCCGTTATATAAATTTCAGCCATACGTTATTGTTTTCGGTTATTAAAGACAATAGAGAGAATTAGTTCTAGCCCATATAACTTATATAACAGGACTGAAATAACATTCTATAATCATCAGTTTAAATTCACATATTAATAATTTTTTGAATTTAATGACAAATTCAATAATAACAAATTTTGTAACCTTTGATAATTCATTTAATCCATTTAAATTATAGCACTAGATACCATGAACCTCAAGTTAAATAATATCTTATTTATTTGATATATGCATCATTCTTGAAAAATTTTGTCAATCTCATAGTTATGTAGGACTCATAATTTGTGTGATATATATATATATATAATAATAATAATTTAATAATTACAATGAGACAGACGGGATTTGAAGTACTATGGATAATTTTGTTAAAATATCAAGATATATTAATTAGTTGAGTTATAAAACTCTTAGCATGAGATGAAATATTATTACTCCCAAAGAATTGAATAATTTTTCAAGAAAGAGATGATTCATATGTCGGATCTAATAGATTAGTGTATTAACTCAATCCAAAATCAAACCTCATCTTTGAGTGAATCTAACACTAATTATAGAATTCAGTCACGCTTGATGATTTTACCAAATCCAAGCTACGTGTAGTTCTAGTTTTTAGGAAACAAACATCTCAACTAGCTTGGACTACCACCACAGCTTTAGTTATTTTCTTCCTTATAAGCAAAAGAACGGGGTTTGCGGTGGAATTCAATTTAGAGCTTATTATGTTCGTACGATTTCATTTCTATTCATGTCATCTGTTTTTTTTTTTTTGGTTGGAAAACCAGATATTATACTTTATTAACTCAATGTCAAATGCGTTAAATCTAGATTTTTTTTTTTTTGAGAAGGGCATCTTCATGAAGCTGATATGTTTCAAATATAAATGGGGTAACTTTTTCTTCTTTTTCCTGGTAAGTCTGCTTTGAAAGCAAGAAAAACAAAAACTAGGTCAAAATGGGTTTTTGATTAAACTTCAACATGATGTACCTTGTATCATTGGTCCATTCAATGGCTTTTGTTGAAAACCAACACACACCTTGGACAACAGGGTTCAACGGGGGAGTCACATGGAGACAGGGGTCACGCCCCCATAATTTTGCAAAACCTTTGAATATATTATACTTGTATATACAAAATTGTGAGTCTTTTGGCTAAATATTGCTAAATTTAAAATATATTTGCGTTATAGGTACTGTTCCAAGTTATTTAGGAGAATGAGGAGAGAGATTGAATTTCAACAACACTGATGCCAAATTCAACAAAAAGTAGGAGAGAGAATGAGAAAAATGAGGAAAGAGAAAATCTTAATTCGGCAATAGTAAACCTTGAATTTCGGCAACAGTGTTGCCGAAATTCATCTGCCCAATTTTCCTACGCCTGCCCGGATGTGTGAGTGTGAGAAGTGCAATAATTAGTGAGTGCCCAAAAAAAAAAAAAAAAAAGTAATTGTGGCAATGGTATTGCCGAAAATGGCAGGGAAAAAAAAAGTGAATGCCAAAATCTGGAGAAGAATTAAAGAAAAATATAATGTGCTACGCACACAATATTTTTACAATAAATCACAGGTAATTAGTTATTATTAGTTCAAATTTAAATTTAACATTGAGATTACTATTTTAATCTAACAATAACAATAAGTAACAACCTGATACTTAGAATTTGTTGTAAAAATGTTGTAAAAATTGTGTACACTTAATTGAAAATAATAATTAAAAAAAAAAAACTTTTTTCCCAATTGTGGCAATGACATTGCCGAAATTGTGGGGAAAGACATTGCCGAAATTGTGGGGAAAATTTTCCCCACAATTTCGGCAATACCATTGCCACAATTAAAAAAAAAAAAAAAAAAAACTTTTTTCCCAATTGTGGCAATGGCATTGCCGAAATTGTGGGGAAAATTTTCCCCACAATTTCGGCAATGTCATTGCCACAATTGGGAAAAAAGTTTTATTTATTTATTATTTTCAATTAAGTGCACACAATTTTTACAACAGTTTTACAACAAATTCTAAGTATCAGGTTGTTACTTATTGTTATTGTTAGATTAAAATAGTAATCTCAATGTTAAATTTAAATTTGAACTAATAATAACTAATTACCTGTAATTTATTGTAAAAATATTGTGTACGTAGCACATTAAATCTTTCTTTAATTCTTCCCCAGATTTTGGCATTCACTTTTTTTTTTCCCTACCATTTTCGGCAATACCATTGCCACAATTACTTTCTTTTTTTGGGCACTCACTCATTATTGCACTTCTCACACTCACACATCTAGGCAGGCGTAGGAAAATTGGGAAGATGAATTTCAGCAACACTGTTGCCGAAATTCAAGGTTTACTGTTGCCGAAATTAAGATTTTCTCTTTCCTCCTTTTTCTCATTCTCTCTCCTACTTTTTGTTGAATTTCGGCAACAGCGTTGCCGAAATTCAATCTCTCTCCTCATTCTCCTAAATAACTTGGAACAGTACCTAATACGCAAATATGTTTTAAATTTAACAATATTTAGCCAAAAGACTCCAAAATTGCAGATAGGTATATGGTACCAATCAAATTTAAAATTATGTATATACTCATCTACAAATAAATATATTTTTCTAAATAGTTAGATTTCAAGTTATAGCTATAATTTTGTCAACATTATACTCCTTAAAAAAAATTTTCATTTGAATGTGTTTTTTGAGAAATCAATCGTTGAATTACATTGTTTTCTTATACTTGACATGCTTGTAAAATATTAAAATTATCAAAGATCCATAACTATCTCCTCTATAAAATGTAAAAATTTCAAGTGTTTTAAACTTTGAAATTGTACACAAAAATGACTTTATGGATTGGATATTAAATAAGATGCCATTCATTATCATGAAATTTTGACGTATGTTTTAAAAATAAAGAGAACATGTAATTCAATGGTAGTATTTTCAAAATGTATATCCATTAAATTAAAAAAAAGCAAAAAAAAAGTTTCAACCTATGACGTCCGCTTCTGATGATAACTCTTTATTATTAGACCAAGACACCAATTTGTTATACCACATAACATTGACAACGTATTGCATTAGGTAAAACTTAATCCTTCCATTTTATATATACATACACACATACATACATACACACACACACACACACATATATATATATAAATAAATTTGTAGGGTCTATATTTGTGGCCCAAATTCAAGAGGTATGGAATATGAGCCCAACAAGCCCAATACAATGAATTTGTAGAGAGTGGGTGAAAGAACTGGGCTGTTTGTAACTAAACAACAGTTAATCAAGGTTTAACAGATAAATTAGTGCAAGAACAAACTTGAAATTTGAATAAATTGTTGTCCGAAGAGACCAACTTTTGTTTATATACTTCTTAGAGCTATAGTAAACCTTAATTCTCTCTTCCTTTCTCTCTTTTTCCATCCTCCTCTCATGAGAGGTCCTTTACATTTATATAGTTTTCTTTTTGTTTATCTTCATCGTACACTCGTTCTTTATCTAAGCAATCACTTGAGTATGTGTTCCATCAGGTATCTTCTTTAATTCTCCATGAGTAGTAGTAGCTGAGGTTACACTGTTCAAGGGTCTTCTTCACATTAATGCGACCAGAAAAGTTGCTGCAGTACATTTAATGTGGTAATAGCAGCTTTTCCTTTAGATATTTCTCTGTTCTTATCATCTTCATACGTGTATGAAGTTTATCCTTATCGTTGGAATTACTAAGAATGTCACTCAAACCTCCCATGTACTTGCTTGACCAATATTCTTCATATCCGAGGAGGACAAATTCTTCGAACTATATTCTTTGATCATTTCCCTGCATGGTTCTCCAGTCTGGGGCTTTTTTCAATCATTTATTCCTCTTCAGACATACCCTAATCTTCAAATAGTGCCCAAGGCCCAATATATAAATTTGGGCTTTTATCCCCACAAAATCAATAAGAGAATATAAGAGTACTTTCTTTCATTTAAAAAACATCACAAATCTTTAGTGATATGTCATATATACTAACCGTTTAAATTGATTGGCATTCTTTGAATGGAAAATTGCACTAATCTCCCTTAAGGTATTATTATTATTATTGAAATTACATTGTTTTTAAATCATTCACAAACCTCACATTGCTTTTCAATTAACCACACTAAACTCCCCTTGCAACTTAAAATTGATTCACTAACGGATATTTATAAAATTATAAAAAAAATATTATATTTCCACTTTTACCTAACCTTTGTGAAATCACATTTTATCCTCTCACTTAAAAAAAAAAAAAAATTGCCATTTGAGAGAGAGAATAAAAAAAAAGTATAAAAGAGAGAAGAATTATATGAATTTTTGATACATAGAAGAATTATATGAATAATTAAAATATATGCTAATATGGTTTAAATAAAACTCAAAACACCCCGCGCACTCTTAGTGTAATGGTTACCCTACAAGTAAGGGCCAAGGTTTAGATCTTGAAGAAGAAACTTTATACCCATATACACTTAAATTAAGCCAAATGAGAAATCTACTACATCGTTTTGAACTTATTTGGAATTTTAGTGGCCCAAAGAGCTCAACTTATAAAAGGATGAACATCCAAAATTTTAAACACAAGGCAAAATTAAAATGACTGATACTTAAAAGGTTCAATGTATAATTAATTTAGTCAAATCATTGGTTGGTTAGGGGGTGACCTATCAATCATTGGTGGTCCCTCCCTTGAACTGGTCACGAAGCTCTCATCTGAGTTGTTAGGTTTTAAAATTCCTTCTCTAGTTGGGGATTTTGGTTCAATGTTATACAGTCGTGCGTACTCTATTCTCATCTTGCTTTGAACTCAATCCAAAATGTATGTTTTGTTTTGAACCCATTAGATATTAAATAAGATGCCATTCATTATCATGAAATTTTGACGTATGTTTTAAAAATAAAGAGAACATGTAATTCAATGGTAGTATTTTCAAAATGTATATCCATTAATTTTTTTTAAAAAAAAAAAAAAAGAGTTTCAACCTATGACGTCTGCTTTTGATGATAACCCTTTATCATTAGACTAAGACACCAATTTGTTATACCACATAACGTTGACAACGTATTGCATTAGGTAAAACTTAATCCTTCCATATTATATATACATACACATACACACACACACACACATATATATATGTATGCATATAAATTAATTAATAAGAGAATATAAGATTACTTTCTTTCATTTAAAAAACATCACAAATCTTTAGTGATATGTCATACATGCTAACCATTTAAATTGATTGGCATTCTTTGAAGGGAAAATTGCACTAATCTCCCTTACGGTATTATTATTATTGAAATTACACTGTTTTTAAATCATTCACAAACCTCACATTGCTTTTCAATTAACTACACTAAGCTTCCCTTGCAACTTAAAATTGATTCACTAACGGATATTTATAAAATTATAATAAAAAAATTATATTTCCACTTTTACCCAACCTTTGTGAAATCACATTTTATTCTCTCACTTAAAAAAAAATTGCCATTTGAGAGAGAGAATAAAAAAAGTATAAAAGAGAGAAGAATTATATGAATTTTTGATAGATAGAAGAATTATATGAATAATTAAAAACAGAGTACTTAAAACGTAGGGACTAAATAGGACTAAAATACAAAATGCAGAGACTAAAATTAGAATCGCCTGAAAATGTAAGGACTAAAAGTGATTTTTCACCATAATTAAAATATATGCTAATATGGTTTAAATAAAACTCAAAACACCTCCGCACACTCTTAGTGTAATGATTACCTTACAAGTAAGAGCCAAGGTTTAGATGTCCAAGAAGAAACTTTATACATATATACACTTAAATTAAGCCAAATGAGAAATCTACTACATCATTTTGAACTTATTTGGAATTTTAGTGGCCCAAAGAGCTCGACTTATAAAAGGATGATCATCCAAATAATTTAGTCAAATCATTGGTTGGTTAGGGGGTGACCTATCAATCATTGGTGGTCCCTCCCTTGAACTGGTCACGAAGCCATCATCTGAGCTGTTAGGTTTTAAAATTCCTTCTCTAGTTGGGGATTTTGGTTCAATGTTATACAGTCGCATGTACTCTATTCACATCTTGCTTTGAACTCAATCCAAAATGTATGTTTTGTTTTGAACCCAATCCAATTAGAAGGGTATCCACGACTGCTATTGAACAAAAGCAAGGAGTGAAGTCCATTGCTTCAGAATGGGGTGGCCTAGAGGCCCTAGAATTTATTATACTTATTTCATTTTTAATAAGTATTATTATGCTCATTTTTATTTCATTAAAATGCACACCATTAACAAACTCTCAAGTATTTTGAGACGAAGAGAGCACGTCCAATCTTGTCACTTATACATTAATCATCCTAATCCAGAGACAGCTTGTCCATCAGATTTGCAAAGTGATTCATTTTATGATTTATACAATTCCGTCAAGAGTGACCATGACAGTTCCAAGACTACCAGAATATTAAAACAAAATCAAGGGAGCAAGGTACACTATATGCAAAGAGACCTTCGCTGAGTTTTCAACTAGGGTTTCCCTGACCTTTGTCTCTATAGAAAGCCTCTAAACATTCCTTGGCTCTGTGAACCTTCGACTGAAGATAAAAGCTCCCATTCTTCGCATTCCTCTCAAACAAAGCATCATATTTCAATATTAAAACAAAATCAAGGGAGCAAGGTACACTATATGCAAAGAGACCTTCGCTGAGTTTTCAACTAGGGTTTCCCTGACCTTTGTCTCTATAGAAAGCCTCTAAACATTCCTTGGCTCTGTGAACCTTCGACTGAAGATAAAAGCTCCCATTCTTCGCATTCCTCTCAAACAAAGCATCATATTTCTGCAGCAGATTATCTTTTTAACAACGTATTCATAATGTAAAATGAAAAGAGCAGAAAAGAGGGGATACCGACCTTCAAAATCTCCTCCCAAGCAGTTTGGTCAGAGACCCCAAGAATCTGCCTAGCTTCTTGCTCTGTCATTGCTTTGCTTGCTTTGCGGACTGTGTTGTTTAATGTTTCTTGGGCAACACCAGTTTTTGAGGCGTCTGCAATATAACACACACAATGTAATCAAGGCATGCCTAAACATCTTAAATCGTTATAATAGGTGTTTAACAGTAGGGAAAGCACTATAAAAGTTGATCCCATGTTTGGGAACTTTGTAGACAGAACTGATAAATTTAGAAGTTTGGCTCTATATCAACATGCAAACACACCCTAGAATTCAGCTTCTTGTTATGGCATGAAGGGAGTGATACAGGACAGAAGCATGAATGGGCTATGATACCAATTTTGATGTAGGATCTCTAAGAATTCAGCAATAAATTGGATTTCTTGATGAAATCTTGAAGGGTTCTTGAATAGGGTTAGATGTTTAAGGGACTAGGTAGGTCTAGGTATTTAAAAAAAGGATTGAACCCTGAATATGTTTGGTGGCTGTTTGTTGATGAAACAATGAATAAAATGAAAAGTACAGGAAGATACAAAAGAAGCAATCACACCTTAGGTAGGTAAAGACAACCACATCCTCGATGCTTAAATTAAGCTGCTGAAAATTTATTAATATCAATCTCACTCTCTCTCCGCTATTGAATACATAGACTCTTTTATAGGCTATTGCCAGTACTACTCCTAGAACTCCTAGAACTCCTAAATAACCTTTTTTCTAGAAAGACTAGGGATTCCAAAAAAATAACTAAAAAGTACTAACCAAATGGAAAAAAAGCTAAAAAACAAACTAATCCTCATTTGCCTTTGGTATAGGCCAAGGACAGCCCAAACCCACATCAATTGCACTTTTGATAGGTAGATAGTGGAGGATGGGGGGAGGTGGAGTTCGAACCATAGACATAGAGCACTACAAAGAATGCTATTACCCCTGGGCTATCACTTGAACCTCAAATTACCAAATTGCCCTTATTTTGGGAGAACTTAATTAAAACTGAACCAGCAACTTTATAAGATAAAAAACTTAATACTAAGACTCAATAAACACTAAAGCAATTTCTAGAGGGTGCCAAGAAAGCCCTACATCAAAATGAGACCACAAATCTTGAATTTTATTTTTATAATTCCACAGTCACAATGGCGGAGGGGAGATTTGAACCCTCAACGTCTTTGTCGGAGACACCAGGAGGTCCCACTTGAGCTACAAGACTCTTGGCAACCACCAATCTCGAATCTTGTGGTATTTAATCTTTTTCCTTGGTCTTTACCGTCTACATCAAGGGAAATGCATTGCCTAGCGTCATTGTTACATAACACAAATTGATAGACAAAAATAATGGAAAAATAAAAATAGACCTTGACACACAGGATTTATGTGGAAAATCCTCTCTCCCTAATAGGAAGGAGGGAACTACACATAGTTGGGGTGCTTCACTATGAAGAACGATTATAGTGTGGGACTTTTTAAATAAAACTAATTTATTTACAACTAATTGGAGATATTTATTGAAAAGAGAAAAAAAGGCAATGCAGGGTACAAAGGAAGTGTTCTAGGGAAGCTACAAACATCAACTAAAGTTACATATATAGAACATAAGTTACTATGATCTATCAGTCTAAGAGAGAAGTAAGCCCAAAGCTAGAATCCAATCAAACAAAGATTTGGAGAAACACAACTTAAGATTGAGAGTAGTCCATTCATAGTCCTCAAAACATTTACAAGAAAGGAATAGAATCACTACGGTAGGAAGAAATAACTTGCCATAGAAAGTAGTAAAGAGTGCAGCAAAACAATATTAAAGAAAAAAAAAAGCTTTCTATTCTTCAAAGCATAGAATATGGAAAATCTACTTTGCAAAACACTGTTAAAAGCTATTACTAGAAAAATTTCTTGAAAACAGAAGGGTTTTAGGAAAATTTTAAAATGTACATTAAAAACACTGACCAACTAACAATTTTTTTGATAGGTAAATAAGCATTGTATTGAACAGGACTACTTCTACATGAATACACACAAAGTAGTCAAAAGGATAACAAAGGTTATGCACAAAAACATAACGATTCTAAAAACTTAGATAGTTGTACTTTATTAGCATTATATATATATATATATATATTTTTCCTTAGTACACTGCCATAGATAGTTGTACTTTATTAGCATTATATATATATATATATATATTTTTCCTTAGTACACTGCCTGTGTGCTCTGGTTCCCTGTATTGATTTCTTTATTCAATGAAGTTATATTACTTATCAAGAAAAAGAAGAAAAAAAAAGTTACCATTAGTAAAGCCTCACACCTGAGACCAATCAAACAATGATCTAGCAAACAGCTCAACACCGGAAATTTCCCTATCCTCATATGTACAACAATTTCGTTCATGCCACAAAGTCCACATCAAACATTAAGGGACCAAATTCCAGATATCTGAAAATTGCTTATCTAGCCAATTCTGCCATCCAAACAAAAGGTCTGGGACTGTTTCTGGTAGCACCCAGTGAAACCCAAAGGAACGAAAGACAAAACTCCACAATGCAACGACACCCTACTAGAGTGTATCCTCTCTTAATAAGACCATCTCTAACTCCCAATCATTAAAGTCTCTTACAAACCTGACATCCTGACTCCTCTGTTCACCGTCATTCTGTTTTCCCAACAAGGAACCAACTGAGGCATCTCAATGCCAAAACCAAACACGGCTGCCCTCCCCTACATCAAAGGAAGTATACTGAAAGAACCCATCCCACCCCATATGAATACTTTTCCATAAGTCACAACCATGAGTTGCCTGAGAATTTTTCAAGCACCAACCACTGCACTCTCTACAGCAACTACACGCCTCCATAACCGCACTTCCTCCAACCTGAAGCGCCATAACCATTTACCCATCAGAGCTTGGTTAAAGGTGACCAACTCCCTATCTCTCTAACCAACTTTCACTGACCAATTAAGAATGGGAAAAGTAATATTCATTTTATTCACATATTTGAGAGCAGTCTTCTAAAACAGGTTTCAGGACTGGTTCTACAAAATATCAATGTGATATGATTTCTTCAAAGGCTCTGTTGGGCTCGTCGGGATATTATTCCTAATTTGAGAAGATTCCATGTATAACAATTTATACTTTCCCCCTTTTTCTGATAGCTAATCAAACATTTATTGAGGAAAAAAAGAAGAAGAGTAACTCCCCATGTACACAAGCAGTACACTAGGGAAGCTACAAAGATCATCATCATTCACATGAATGATGAATCTAAAAATTCCACCAGAGAGGAGAATGAGTGACTACTTAAAGCAGCCATACAAGCATACAGAGAATGAAGTAAGAATAGTTTCAACTGTAAAGACGGCTCAACCCCTTCAAAGATGCACTTGTTTTTTCTTTTTTATAAGTTTCAAAAATGCACTTGTTATACAAAACAGAATTTTCTTGAATTTCATTATAAAATAAATAAACAAACTGACCTTCAAAATAATAACAGCTTTGCTAAAATGCACAGCAGCACAGTTACTTCATGGAAATATCAAACATTTAAATAGCTTTCATGATGTGATACTTCTTAGATACTCTAATATACATATGAAATACGCCTTCAACATTAGGTTATCACCTTTCACTATAAATAAGAAAATAATTTTAGATTAAACATAGGAGGGGATAACATACATTTATATAGACAAGTACAATTCATGGGCCATATATGGTTGAAGCTGGAACCTTACCCTTCACCCCTTGTTGTATGGGAGAAAGAAGAAGGAGATGCCATTTGATCCAAAAACACTAATATATAAGTCGACAATGTTGTGTAATAAATGCAACATACATAACAATTTGAAAAAAAACAATATTTTAAACATATCTATTTCTTAAGTACAATATGCCTCCCAAATTATAAACTAGTTTTCTAAATATTATCATATCGGTGTATCCATGTTCTTAACATAGTGGTGTTCTGTATCTACATACACACTTTGTTGCAATTTCCCAAGAGATCATTTCTTCCAATGGATATTTTAATTAAAAATTTGCTTATTCAAGCTTTTATTGCCTATGAATTGTGAATAAGATTTTTTCCTAACCCATGACCCAAAAATAAAGATTATATAACATTGAAATCCCTACCCATGAACAAATATGATCACATGAGCCAAGTATAAAGTTACTACAACGAAAAAAGCTTACTTGCAAGTGCTTGACGGTATGCCTGAACAAAAGCCTTTGCTAACATGCCAGAGCCCACCACAATCAAGTTAATAATAACCCTTCCAGCCTGTGCAAATGGACAAATGAACAAGCCAATGTAATAGAAAAGTTGATGATTCAGGCTTTGCAAACAAGAAAATGACAATCTCTCTCTCTCACACACACGCACACACACACAGACAAATATAATTATGTAAATGGGTTTGTAAATTGTTTCACCCAAGAATTTTCCATTTTTTATTTATATGAGTTACTTTAAAATAGTGGAATAAGGGGCATGGCCCAAATGTATACAAGAGAAACACCTAAGATTCAAAAGACCCAAGAACTCAAAGAAGTTTGAACAGAATGTCAACTAGTGGCTGCCATCCAATCGTAAATAAGAACAAAATTGTCAGCCTCAATACCAGTAACTCCCCTAAAACCTGGTGCATTTCTTTCTCTCCTAATACAACTCATTATCATAGGAGAATTGTATTTCAAATCTCACCACTATGCCATTTACAAAAAAGTCTCTTCCAACATGCCAATAGTTCAACCACTGTTCTTGGAATAACCCACCTAACCTCAAACAAACAGAACGCTAGAGTCCACATTTAATTAGCATGCCACAATGAAAAAAATAAATGATCCACTATCTTCCCATTTGATTTATACATGCAACATTGACCTACAAGTACTATACCATGCTTTATCAACTTAGTTCTTATTCCCCATTCTTTAACTCATTATTATAGCCCCCCCCCCACCCCCCCCCCCGGCGGGTCTTTTTAATTACATTCAAATTCTAAAGCATTCTTAAAACCTAGGCTATCTACACTAGCACAGAAGTTTATAAAAACACATATGCAACAAACTTTATCTGTGTGGGATTGGTTGCAAAAATCATTTCTGACCATTTAGTTCTATCAAGGGGAGTCCATTTTGTTGAACAAAGATCATCACGTCTCTTAAAAGCTTGAACCAAAGTTATTTTGGTTTTCTCTTCTCCCTATAGCCCATCACTTTTGATGAAGTTGGTCCATTCATTCGTTTTGGTTACACAAGAATAAACCACTCTCTTTCCCATCTTGTTCTCAATTATTGCCATCGGCCCATCACCATTGCTGCCACTGCAACCACCAACCACAAGAAAGTGCACACACACGCGAGCGCACACACAAAATATATATATTCAAGTAACATCTATTATAACTTTTGGTTAATGTAACAGTAACACCATCAAAAATCATTTTATTGATCAAATATTTCGACAAATCCACCCGTTGCATTATTCACTTTCCCCATATTTGTCAAATCTCAAGATGATCAGAAACCAAGAACTCGTCTCAACTATATAATTTTAGTTTTTTTTTTTTTAAATTTAAAATATATATATATATATATGCCAAACACAAAAATTATGGATTGGATAAAAATGAAATCTGATTGATGTAAAATTTGATATGCATGATGAACTTAATAATTCTAAGCTAAATCTATTATGAACATTGTAACATTGATAGGCGTCGTAGCAGTAATCGAAAGCCTTTTAACACGAAGAGACACAATAGCAATTCTAAAATGTCCTAAGCTGTTTGGTTGCCGAGAAAAGACAACAGAAAATGAAGAAGAAATGAGCATACCATAGTTGGAAAAGGTATGGAATCGATCGCTGTATCGACGATGAGCTTTGGTTGAAGAAATTAGGGTTTCGTTATTGAATTGAAAATCTCGTTGTTGTTGTTCGCGACAACCAAGATTTTGCCCCAAGTGGAAGAGGAGGAGCAATTTTTTATAACGTAGGGTTTTGGGAAGAGAGAGAGAGAGAGCTGTTCAGGCAGGGAAATGAAAATTTGTGAGAGAAATTCGAAAATTTGAGGGGGAAGCTAAACTGATCTAGGTGGTTACCTAGACGGATGCAACGTGTGCTATCTGCTTGACACGTGTCATAAGTCTCATCAGAATTAATCAGCTGAGCTGGCCTACCATATTGTATCATAATTTTTCCTCTTTCTTTTTTTTTCTTTTTTTTTTTTTTTTTTTGGGTAGATTGTTGCAGGCATTGTAAGTGAAGTTGGAGATATATTTTTATTAGGTTGTTTTTAAGTTTTTTTTTTTCCTGTTAAACGTAAAGTTTAGGGAGTATTTGTAAACCACATAAAAGTTTAATTCAAACATGGAAAGCTCTTTAAATAATAATATAGATTAAAAGAAGTTAAATTACAATTACTACGTCTACAATTTAGTTCGGTTACCTCAAGTTCAATCTCCACCTATACCAAAAATCAATTGGTATCTTAATCTAATGATAAAGAGCTGTTATTAGAAGCAGATGTCATAAGTTGAAATTCTCTCCAAAAAAAAAAAAAAAAACACTGTCTGGATGTAATTAAGGAAATAGAAAAGAAAGGAAAAGAGAAGGGGAAGGGAAAGAGAAAAAAAAGGGAAGGGAACATTAGTTTCTTGAGGTGTGTTTAGTCCTTTAGATACATAACCTTTGTTCGGTTTATAAAGGGAAAAGAAAGGAAATATCTGTATTTTTACATTTATGTCTTTATCTACTTTGACAATCTACTTTTTTATGAAATAATTTTATGGATATATTTGAGTTTTTTTTTTCCCTTTTCAAATTTTATGTTTGGTTATACAATTGATCATTATATTTATTTAATTTGAAATTAATTATATATATATATATATATATAAAAGAACATCATTCTTTAACCAATCGTTAAAAAAAAAATCATCATTTTCAACATTTTTTTTTAGATTGGCTGAAAAGTATGTGTTCCATTGACCATTAATATGAATATATACACAAGGTAATGTACAATAGAATATAAAATAATAAATTGCACCCTTTTCAAATTTTATGTTTGGTTATACAATTGATCATTATATTTATTTAATTTGAAATTAATTAATTATATATATATATATATATAAAAGAACATCATTCTTTAACCAATCGTTAAAAAAAAAATCATCATTTTTAACATTTTTTTTAGATTGGCTGAAAAGTATGTGTTCCATTGACCATTAATATGAATATATACACAAGGTAATGTACAATAGAATATAAAATAATAAATTGCTTTCTATCAATATGGCTAAGTCACTACCGTGTAATCTAATAGTTGTGCACATGATATTAGGAACCTAGCATTTATGGTGACCAATATTGTGAATCTTGTAAAATATTTTAGGCTTCATTGGGTGATCTTACCACGACATATAAAAAGTTAATAACACAAATTTTAAATTTATTTTACATAATAATATACAATAACATATATACATCCTTTAAAAGCATATTCTAATACACTAAGATTCATCTACATTGTCATAAAATGAACCATAAGTTCAATTTCTTTACAATATATTTACATTCCTTCAAAAGCATAATGTAATAATACATTTAGATTAATCTACAATGTCACAAAAAGAACCATAAGTTTAGTGTCTTTTTACTATCAATATCTAAAAGAGACTTACAAAACTTACCTCCATAGGAACCTTAACCAGCTATATACATTTAAAAGGTCTCATTTAGTTAAGACTCTATCAAAATATCCATCCAAGATATTGTATATTCCAGCACTATTCATACAAAAAATACAATTCATCAAATGTTATGTCTTACCAACCATTATATTGAAGTCAAGCAACTGTTGGATCATACATCATACGAAATAGTAATTTTTTTGCATCGTTCAACTATGCAACCAAAGAATTCTATCATTTTAGATTGAGAGTCAATCAAGAAAAGGAAGGCTTCAATCTAAAAGTGTAATATTTTCAACTTAATAAATATTTATTTTTCAGAATAACAACGTGGCCGTTCTCATTCCACAGGAACAATTCCCTTCCCAGCAATTATATTTCATTCCCTAATTGCTTCAACCACCTTATTAATTTCATCATTAAGTTGTTCAAATTGCTTTTCCATTATATCTATCATATAAGTCTTATTTTTTAAAGTCTTAGAAGAGTTTACATCATGTGAGTGTGATTGCAAAAAGGCATTAATAGGAGTTGTTGGCTCATAATTTAAATCATGCATGTTTGTCATACCATTCATACAGAACCTATCTCATGATATTGTGTCATTAGCATCAACATGAATGTCGCTTTCCTTTCTTGCCCATCACTAAACTTTTTCTTTTGCAGTTTCAACACCAACACGAGTAATCATATCCTTTGCAAAGAACTCTTATAACTTGTCATAATGGTGAATAATTTTTTGCCTTTGATTTTTCCTATTAAAACAACACAAGCATTAAAAAGACATTATATATATATATATATACGTGTGTGTATATGTTGTATGTATATGTGCTTATAATTTTTTTTTAAGTATGTAACAAAGACAAAATCTTTATCAAATCATTCCACACTTCAGGCTCTGCATCAAATAACTTTGTTTTTGGATTCCATGAAAAACTACTCAAACCTTTAAAAATATCCAAACATGTATTAAAATTCATTTTAAGTGTCTTTACACGATTTTGTACATGATGTTTTTCTATTGAAAAGCCAAACTTTTCAATGACAACACTATCAACTTTGTTGCCCTTACATTGTTCCTCTAATAATGCATCAACAAAAACAATATCCATATGCTCTATCAATTTTAATGTGTCTTTAGACTCAGCAGATCCATCATTAGCCATTTTTCATAGCTGCAGGTTAATATCAAAATAACTGAATTAATTATAATATGACAAGTATTCATAAAGTAATATAATTTAATATACTAGGTATTGGATAAATAATAAAATACCATGAGAAATATATTGCACAACCCAAGAAAGTGCTTTAACATCACATGATATATGAAACAATTATTTATATATTTACAATATGATTTGCACAACATGTCCAACAACAACAAAATGCTATGGAAGATTTGCATATTCAATAATTTTCAAAGTTCAACAATTGGAAATGTTACAAAAAACACAAAAACATGACAACATATTTTCAACAGCAATTCTAATATGCTCTTTGAGAGCAATAATCTCACCACATATTAGCTGGTATACTATCTCGTAGGATTACTCCTAACCTACCATTAGCATCGATACTATTGGTAGTATTAACAGCTTCAAGCTCTCAATCAACCTCAGCAATTAGATTTTCATTAGGATCAACATCCATCAAATAATTATTCAGAATGCAACATGCCAAAATAATCTCAGTTTAGGACGTTTCAACTAAGTAATAAGGTTTGTTGCTCTTGAAATAATTGGGAATCATTTTTTTAATATTCCAAATGCTCTCTCAATGACATTAAGCAATGAAGCATGTTAATAGTTAAATAATTCACGAGCATTGGAAAGCTCACGTGTTGAGTACTCTTTCAAGTGGTAACATACACCTCTATATGGTGCAAGAAGTTCATCCCGCATCTATCAAATAATATTTTCCTAATTAAAATATAAGCTATTTAATACAAGTTTTATAACCAAAAAATATAAATAATATATTTGTGCACAAAAAAAATTACCTTAGGGAATTTTAAGACTGTCTTGTCTACTTGGAGCATTTTATAATATCCTTGAATAAAAAGCAGAGCCTTCCTATCCAGGCAACACATAAATAAATTTCATGTCAAAAGAATATATCGTCAGCAAATTTTGTGTTGGATACTCTTTCCTTCCACGATATCTTGGTTCATCTTCCCTTGACATCTTCACTTGAATGTGAGTCTCATCTAGTGCACAAATACAATCCTATAATAATTTTGAAACATAAGTACCTATTTGAATAGACAACTTTAAAATCCTAAGTGATCACATACATAATCTTTATTAACCTTGAAGTACGGATAAAATCTACTACTATTGAGTATTTATGGGGAGAGTTTTGCTTTAGTTGGTTGTTTAAAAAAATGCTCTACTAATGTGATGACTACTTTTAGCACTGGATGAAAATGCCGACTTATAGTCTCTCTAGAACGATGAAAGAAAAATGAGACTGTACGATTCTTCACATTGTGGGCCTATATGTGAAGAAATTTAGCTACTTACTCCTCAACTATATCATGCTTGGTGTCATGGAGATAATCACTTTCTCTAAAAAAATTCTACCAGCTTAGCAAATTCATATGGTCCCATATGTATAACATTACGACATCTCTTATTTGATGTAAGTTCCTTCATCAATCCATTCGTATATTTTCTCTATCAACACTTTTTTGAGTGATCGATTTGTCTATACATTGGGAATGCATATGCAATCCCATCATATAGAGTTTGTTTGGATGGGATGAAAACTAAGTGATATCACTCAGTTTTCATGATCCATCATCCAAACTAAGTGGGTCCCATGAATGAGCATCTATTTGGAAGAGCATTGGATTACTGTTTTCATTACTCAAATACTAAAAAAAAAAAAAGATGTGGGTGATGGAAAGTGAAAACAAGTTTCAAGGGATTTTTTTATAAAATAACTACAAAACCCAAACAATATTATTAGTTAGACAACGTTTCAAACATATTGCATTTCTAATAATTCGACTTCAGAGGAGTCGATTTTACTGTTCATATCGCTTATTTTTGTGCCACGTAGATCAAGAAATTGAGTCCTTAATACAAAGAAAACGACTCTAGTGGAGTCGTTTTCTTTGTATTGTAGACGACTCTGCTGAAGTCGATTTGCCCATAAACCCCGACTGCACCAAGAGCTGGAACAAAGCTTCAGTTGTCACACTTAAGCTTCAGTTGTCACAGAAGAACTCAACAAGCGCCGACGAGCAAGCAGACGAGCAACACCGACGAGCGCCGACGAACCCAGGCGCCGACGAGCAAGCAGACGAGCAACACGGACGAGCAAGCAGGCGCCGACGAGCGCCGACGAACCCAGGCGCCGATTTCACCAAACCCCGACGAACCCAGGCGCCGATTTTGACCAAACGCCGGCGAAAGCTTCAGGTGATCGGATCGGATCAGTGGGTACGACTCCGTTTTGGATTTGAAGATTGTGAGGTTTTTTTTTCAGGCCGGCAATGACGTGAATGTTTCTTTGAATTTCTACACAGTGAAATCGACTTCAGTGGAGTCGTTTTCAATACAAAGAAAACGACTCCACTGGAGTCGTTTTCTTAGTCGTTTTCTTTGTATTGAAAACGACTCCACTGAAGTCGATTTCTATGTATGAAAAATGAGTATAAAGGACTCGATTTCTTTATCTACGTGACACAAAAAATAGGCGATATGAACAGTAAAATCGACTCTTCTAAAGTCAAATTGTTAGAAATGCAATTTGTTTGAAACGTTGCCTAACTTATTATATTGTTTGAGTTTTGTAGTTATTTTTAAAAAAATCCCAGTTTCAAGTGTTTTCAAAACTTGAAAACTAAAACTCAATGGCAAGTAGCGTAAATAAGATGAGATTGTGGGCCTCGAAGCCAATGCACTGTCACATCCATCTCAGGCTTTGGGTTATTACCATTGAGCTCCCCTGTTCCATTTCATTTCTCTCCAAAATTTTTGCTGAAAATTTTCCATCTTCTCACAACCTCTTCTCATTTTCACTTCCCTCTTCATCCTTAGTGAGCTAGCTCCATGGCACCACAGTCTGTGATCGAAGCATTGAACCAGGCCTGAGAAGAACACTGCTTGATTGAAGAATAGCGCATGATCGAAGCACTGAACCATAAGTGAATCTTCACCGGCGAGTCTACCAAGCTCTATCTACTGAGCTCTATCGCCGTGCACAACTTCACAAGATAGGTCTCTCCATCTTTTGGAGATAGGAATTTGGGGAGATGGGTATTAGAGACATGAGATGAAATCTGCAGTGTGTTGGAGATGGGTATTTGATGGCATGGGTTAGAGATGGAAATCGGAGAGCTTGGGATTGGATTTGGAGAGTGTTGAGATTTGGGAAGAATGATATTTGCTGAAATTGGGAAGAAGGGAGTCAGCGTGTGTTAAAGAAGAAGGAAGGAGTGTTTAAACATTTTTTATATGGGCTGAGGTTACCATTCTGTTCCTATGGCAAGTGTTGGGTTGTTGGTGAGTAATGAGTTTTGAGTGATGGATAATGAGTTTGAGTTATGAGTTTTGAGTGATGGATGTTGAGTAATGAGCTAGCCCCAAACCAAACAAGCTCATATATTGCATACACAACATAACATATTACTTAAACCACAACCATGCATCTTCTTTATTCTCAATCCTCTTTCCAATATTCTAAATTTTCTACCGCATATTGCACATTCTCATCTTCCAAATTATCCTCCCCATAGTCTTTTCCAACAACTTCCCTATCCATCTAAATTGCAATAATTATTTTGAATAAAAAATATTAAAATTTGTTTAAAATATAAAGACTATATTAAAAGGGAATTCTCCACCATTGAACAAAGAAACAAACGACAATATAGAATAAACAATTATTATTTTCTTTTGGAGGAGAATGGAAGAAACAATTAAATAACGAACAATTGTTTGACATGAAAAATTAAATGAGCGATAGTGAAATAACATTACACAAAAAATTACAGTATAACATTAGCAGGAGACAAAATAGGCTTATTTGATCTGTACACATAATACTTGTTATATCTAAATAGAATTACAATAACTAGATACATCTCAATAATGCTTATAAAAAAAATCTCTCCTTAATGCCATCTAAGAATAGATTAAATACGCATCTAACCTTTTCTAGAACTCAATATACAAAATACACCTAACATCTACTAGATTTGCAGTTATAACATTAAAAACTAATAACTGCAAAACAGGGACGGACGCAGGATTTTAAGTTGGGGGGGGCCGGAGATAAGCAAAAAAAAAAAAAAAAAATTCAAATACGCATCCATATTGTATAATAAGTTCAATTTCTTTACAATATATTTACATTCCTTCAAAAGCATAATGTAATAATACATTTAGATTAATCTACAATGTCACAAAAAGAACCATAAGTTTAGTGTCTTTTTACTATCAATATCTAAAAGAGACTTACAAAACTTACCTCCATAGGAACCTTAACCAGCTATATACATTTAAAAGGTCTCATTTAGTTAAGACTCTATCAAAATATCCATCCAAGATATTGTATATTCCAGCACTATTCATACAAAAAATACAATTCATCAAATGTTATGTCTTACCAACCATTATATTGAAGTCAAGCAACTGTTGGATCATACATCATACGAAATAGTAATTTTTTTGCATCGTTCAACTATGCAACCAAAGAATTCTATCATTTTAGATTGAGAGTCAATCAAGAAAAGGAAGGCTTCAATCTAAAAGTGTAATATTTTCAACTTAATAAATATTTATTTTTCAGAATAACAACGTGGCCGTTCTCATTCCACAGGAACAATTCCCTTCCCAGCAATTATATTTCATTCCCTAATTGCCTCAACCACCTTATTAATTTCATCATTAAGTTGTTCAAATTGCTTTTACATTATATCTATCATATAAGTCTTATTTTTTAAAGTCTTAGACGAGTTTACATCATGTGAGTGTGATTGCAAAAAGGCATTAATAGGAGTTGTTGGCTCATAATTTAAATCATGCATGTTTGTCATACCATCCATACAGAACCTATCTCATGATATTGTGTCATTAGCATCAACATGAATGTCGCTTTCCTTTCTTGCCCATTACTAAACTTTTTCTTTTGCACTTTCAACACTAACATGAGTAATCCTATCCTTTGCAAAGAGCTCATATAACTTGTCATAATGGTGAATAATTTTTTGCCTTTGATTTTTCCTATTAAAACAACATAAGCATTAAAAAGACATTATATATATATGTGTGTGTGTATATGTTGTATGTATATGTGCTTATAATTTTTTTTAAGTATGTAACAAACACAGAATCTTTATCAAATCATTCCACACTTCAGGCTCTGCATCGAATAACTTTGTTTTTGGATTCCGTGAAAAACTACTCAAACCTTTAAAAATATCCAAACATGTATTAAAATTCATTTTAAGTGTCTTTACATGATTTTGTACATGATCAATGTTTTTCTATTGAAAAGCCAAACTTTTCAATGCATTAATTGACAACATTTTTATAAGTAATGGATTGTAAAAACACTATCAACTTTGTTGCCCTTATATTGTTCCTCTAATAATGCATCAACAATAACAATATTCTTATGCTCTATCCTTTTTAATGTGTCTTTAGACTTAGCAAATCCATCATTAGCCATTTTTCCTAGCTGCAGGTTAATATCAAAATAACTGAATTAATTATAATATGACAAGTATTCATAAAGTAACATAATTTAATATACTAGGTATTGGATAAATAATAAAATACCATGAGAAATATATTGCACAACCCAAGAAAGTGCTTTAACATCACATGATATATGAAACGATTATTTATATATTTACAATATGATTTGCACAACATGTCCAACAACAACAAAATGCTATGGAAGATTTGCATATTCAATAATTTTCAAAGTTCAACAATTGGAAATGTTACCAAAAACACAAAAACATGACAACATATTTTCAACAACAATTCTAATATGCTCTTGTAGAGCAATAATCTCACCACATATTAGCTGGTATACTATCTCGTAGGATTACTCCTAACCTACCATCAGCATCGATACTATTGGTAGTATTAACAGCTTCAAGCTTTCGATCAACCTCAGCAATTAGATTTTCATTAGGATCAATATCCATCAAATAATTATTTAGAATGCAACATGCCAAAATAATCTCAGTTTAGGTTTCAACTAAGTAATAAGGTTTGTTGCTCTTGAAATAATTGGGAATCATTTTTTTAATATTCCAAATGCTCTCTCAATGACATTAAGCAATGAAGCATGTTAATAGTTAAATAATTCACGAGCATTGGAAAGCTCACGTGTTGAGTACTCTTTCAAGTGGTAACATACACCTCTATATGGTGCAAGAAGTTCATCCCTCAACTTATAGCTCGCATCTATCAAATAATATTTTCCTAATTAAAATATAAGCTATTAATACAAGTTTTATAACCAAAAAATATAAATGATATATTTGTGCACAAAAAAAATTACCTTAGGGAATTTTAAGACTATCTTGTCTACTTAGAGCATTTTATAATATCCTTGAATAAAAAGCAGAGCCTTCCTATTCAGGCAACACATAAATAAATTTCATGTCAAAAGAATATATCGTCAACAAATTTTGTGTTGGACACTCTTTCCTTCCACGATATCTTGGTTCATCTGCCCTTGACATCTTCACTTGAATGTGAGTCTCATCTAGTGCACAAATGCAATCCTACAATAATTTTGAAACATAAGTACCTATTTCAATAGACAACTTTAAAATCCTAAAGTGATCACATACATAATCTTTATTAACCTTGAAGTACGGATAAAATCTACTACTATTGAGTATTTATGGGGAGAGTTTTGCTTTAGTTGGTTGTTTAAAAAAATGCTCTACTAATGTGATGACTACTTTTAGCACTGGATGAAAATGCCGACTTATAGTCTCTCCAGAACGATGAAAGAAAAATGAGACTGTACGATTCTTCACATTGTGGGCCTATATGTGAAGAAATTTAGCTACTTACTCCTCAACTATATCATGCTTGGTGTCATGGAGATAATCACTTTCTCTAAAAAAATTATACCAGCTTAGCAAATACATATGGCCCATATGTATAACATTATGACATCTCTTATTTGATGTAAGTTCCTTCATCAATCCATTCGTATATTTTCTCTATCAACACTTTTTTAAGTGATCGATTTGTCTATATATTGGGAATGCATATGCAATCCCATCATATAGAGTTTGTTTGGATGGGATGAAAACTAAGTGATATCACTCAGTTTTCATGATCCATCATCCAAACTAAGTTGGTTCCATGAATGAGTATCTGTTTGGAAGAGTTTTGGATTACTGTTTTCATTACTCAAATACTAAAAAAAAAAAAATTATGGGTGATGGAAAGTGAAAACAGGTTTCAAGTGTTTTCAAAACTTGAAAACTGAAACTCAATGGCAAGTAGCGTAAATAAGATGAGATTGTGGGCCCGAAGCCAGTGCACTGTCACATCCATCTTAGGCTTTGGGTTATTACCGTTGGAGCTCCCCTGTTCCATTTCATTTCTCTCCAAAATTTTTGCTGAAAATTTTCCATCTTCTCACTTCCTTCTCACAACCTCTTCTCATTTTCACTTCCCTCTTCATTCGTAGTGAGCTAACTCCATGGCACCACAGTCTGTGATCGAAGCACTGAACCAGGCCTGAGAAGAACACTGCTTGATTGAAGAATAGTGCGTGATCGAAGCATTGAACCATAAGTGAATCTTCACCGGCGAGTCTACCAAGCTCTATCTACTGAGCTCTATCACCGTGCACAACTTCACAAGATAGGTCTCTCCATCTTTTGGAGATAGGAATTTGGGGAGATGGGTATTGGAGATATGAGATGAAATTTGCAGTGTGTTGAGATGGGTATTTGATGGCATGGGTTAGAGATGGAAATCGGAGAGCTTGGGATTGGATTCGGAGAGTGTTGAGATTTGGGAAGAATGATATTTGCTGAAATTGGGAAGAAGGGAGTCGACATGTGTTAAAGAAGAAGGAAGGAGTGTTTAAACATTTTTTACATGGGCTGAGGTTACCATTCTGTTCCTATGGCAGGTGTTGGGTTGTTGATGAGTAATGAGTTTTGAGTGATGGATGTTGAGTAATGAGCTAGCCCCAAACCAAACAAGCTCATATATTGCATACACAACATAACATATTACTTAAACCACAACCATGCATCTTCTTTGCTCTCAATCCTCTTTCCAATATTCTAAATTTTCTACAGCATATTGCACATTCTCATCTTCCAAACTATCCTCCCTATAGCCTTTCCCAACAACTTCCCTATCCATCTAAATTGCAATAATTATTTTGAATAAAAAATATTAAAATTTGTTTAAAATATAAAGACTATATTAAAAGGGAATTCTCCACCATTGAACAAAGAAACAAATGACAATATAGAATAAACAATTATTATTTTCTTTTGGAGGAGAATGGAAGAAACAATTAAATAACAAACAATTGTTTGACATGATAAATTAAATAAGCGATAGTGAAATAACATTACACAAAAAATTACAGTATAACATTAGCAGGAGACAAAATAGGCTTATTTGATCTGTACACATAATACTTGTTATATCTAAATAGAATTACAATAACTAGATACATCTCAATAATGCTTATAAAAAAAATCTCTCCTTAATGCCATCTAAGAATAGATTAAATACGTATCTAACCTTTTCTAGAACTCAATATACAAAATACACCTAACATCTACTAGATTTGCAGTTATAACATTAAAAACTAATAACTGCAAAAGCAAATAGTAAAAACTCCAAAATATTATTTTTAATTTAAGTAGTAATTATGAAATTAAGCTAAACTACATTTGCAGTAATTATTAAGTGCTGAAGACCAATTTATCCCTCTTTGTTTTTCTCTTTCTCATATTTACTACTCTCTTATTAGGCCACTTCTCTCTTTTCCTCACTTTTTTCAGCAAAATTTAATCTTTTTTTTTTTTTTTTTAACTTAGATTTCTTAGCTTTAGGGATCTAAGAGGAGATTACTCGTTCTTCATATTTGCATCATGTACAACTTAACATCAAATAGGAATAATGATCATCTGTGCTGGCAGTGTTTTGCTCCTTGAGCCCAGCACCCTCCTCTGTTGAGCACGCATGTGTTTTCCAATGGTCCTCTGAGGCCAAAAATCAGTCTTGGACTTTCATCTGTTTTCTTATTTGGCCCAAGGACTTCCCTGTCCGGCTGTCCGAATACCACAAGTAATATCTCTCCTTTTAATGTGCCCACCACTAGAGCCCAAGAAAAGAACCTCCAAAAATGTCAATATGCAAACTCAGAAATTTTGCTGGGCTCTCGGGTTCATTGAGGAGAGTGGTGTGTAATTGTTTGTGATTTTCTCTCAGTGTTTGTTTGCTATCTCTGTTGTAACTCTGTTTCAAGTTGAATGAATATTTCATGCTTCTTATCCAAAAAAAAAAAGTAGGAAAATAAGCTTTAGAAATGCTTTGAGATTTACAACTACATATCATTAAATGTCGCTAATTAAAAAAAAAAAAAAAAAAAAACTCAATACACGCCCTAAATCTCATCTCTTCATTCTTTCATGCAATCAATTGTTAGTTTGGGCCTATCAAAAAAAAAAAAAAAATTTGTTGGTTTGGGTATTGCAATCCTTAGAAAAGAAAAATAGAAACTCAATCTCATTTAACCCATGCCAACACATAGCAATTATAAGCAAACAATATTAAGATAACACCTTAGCTCTTCATTAATTTCAAATACACATTCACAATAGATAAAATTACATAATGAGAAGTGACTAGTTGAGAGAGAGAGAGAGAGAGCTGGTTGATGAAGGTGAGATTAAACTCGCTCTTTCTTTCTTTAGGCGTGCTGTGTGTGTTCTACTTTACTGATGTCCACTTTCTTATTATATAGGGAGAGTAAGTAATGTTTGAATTTTGAAATTTGCTTCTAGAGAAATAGAGAGTATTTTAGTAAATTCATTTAAAACTAGCCCACCACCAATTCAGCCTTCTCTTCTTTTCCATCCATTTTGGGCTGACACAAAATTGTGGGCCTTGGAGAAATACAATCCCTCCATTTTCTCTCTTCATCCCTTCCACCATCGTAACCAAACATGGAAAATTTGGTCATTTCCTTCCTAGTCTAATCTCTTCTCTCCTCTTCTCTTGTATCTAAACAAAGGGTTAGTTTTATTCATTTTAATACTCTAACTTTGATCTTTAGTTAATTTTGTTGCATCCAATTCACTAGATTGAATTTGTTTACTATCCAAAACTGTCATAGTTGTGCTTGAGAGTTAGAAACATTGAGACATAGCCTAAATTGGCAATTTAGAAAGAATAGTCACACAGTGAAGCCAAATGATAGCAACTCTTGCCCAAGTGAAAAAGTGAGGATCTCCTATGTGAGAGAATGAGACTCAGGGACGAGGGTATTCGAGATAAGCTTAAGAGTTAGGGACACGAGATGTAGCCTAAAATGGCGAGGAACTTGGTGGCATCGAGGACTGTATCAATCGATAGATTGATCGATCGATCGATCGAGAGAGTGATGAATGACTTATTCAGATTTAATTAAATTTTTTTGGTTACAAAATCACAAAGCAAAGTGTTGTGAGATTGGCAAGAGTAGCAAATTTAGAAGGTAATTTTTTTTTTCAACATGTTTGATATCCCCTAAAAAAAAAATTGTTCCTGCCGAATTTTTTTAAATTAATTTTTTTGTATTTTTTTTAAATATGAGAAACTCAAAAATACCAATTTTTGTCTTTTTTTGGACATTTAACCGTGTGTTTTTAATTTTTAACGGGGAATGATGAAAGGATTATGTGTAAGTTTGAAAACAGCTTATTTAGTTGGAATTAAAATTTTTTGTTGAAAATAGTGCAGATAAAAGTATAAAAGCTAGCTGAATAGTATAATGAGACCCATAAATAATATTAAAAATGTATTAAAATTTATGAACAATGGCAAATATAAACTAAAATTGCAAATAAACTGAAATTTTCAATGTGTCTCAAACGGACACTATATTGACCAATTAGTTAACTTTTTTTTCTCTCTCTCTATTTTTCAAGAAATGAATAATACAAATAAAACTAAAGGATTGATATTGAAAGATACTACATAAATGAATTTAATTTTGGACAAAATTAGAAAACGTAATTTGTAAATTAACCAAAAAATAAAAACTTATCCCAATATCTAAGCCAAAAAAAAAGTCCTAGCCCCCTCGAATTTAAAATTATTAATTTTGCTCATAAAAAAAAAAGAATTAATTTTGTTCTTGGGCAACAAGTTGGCGATTGCTTAAACGGTTAAACCCAAAAAAAAAAAAAGAAAAAAGAAAAGTTGGGTTATAAGCGCGCCAATCCCTAATACGTTGGGAACGAAAAGACAATCTGATCACCTATTGATTTGAGGCTATGGAAATGGTATTTTCAATCTCACATTCTTCAACCCCCTTTTTGATGATTATATTTTTTTTGGTTAAAAGCTTTAAATTGGGGATGCCTTTGTTTGATTCTTTCTCAATGTTTTTTTTTGGAACTATTTGATATAAGATTTGAACCACAGGAACATACATTAGACATATGTATATGGTACTTCTTTGAATTGAATGGTGTTCTTGTCTGTGCAGTTGATGGATTCAAGCCAAGCAGAGCACAGCCTTCTCAGCTCTGTGACTGCCTCAGAAAGAACTCTGTATGTCCTCTCTCTCTCTGTTTTCTTTGTTGTTGCATGAAAAAAGTATTGGAATTACAATCTGAAAAAATGAATAGTGTGAGAGAGAATGGTTCATGGAGGAAAGCCCTGGATGGCTACATCTTCACCATACTAATTGTGGGGGATTTTTATAAAATTTTCATACCCACTGCACAAAGCTCCCACTTTTGCGAGAGCTTGAAAGAGGTTAACCAAACCGTCAACTTGTCCCTTTTGGTACAAAGCAATTGCTGTCGCACCCAGGCTCTACCTCTAAGTGTGAAATATTTATAGGAGGCTAAATCCTAAACTAATCATACATTTCACCATGGTTACAATACTTGCTTTACAAGTAAAATACTTTGCTTGCACGCCAAGTAGAAGTAGGATTGGGGCCTTGATTTGGATTGGGCTTGTTATCTTTAACAACATAAATTTTATGTAAAAAAAAAAAAAGGTTTTTAACCCCTTTTTGTTTGTTTAGGAATCCATATGTCACTGGTACATCTGTAGTTGCTATCAAATACAAGGATGGAATTCTTATGGCTGCTGACATGGGAGGTTAGATACTAAATCAGTTTATAATTAATTGCAATTCCATATATTCATTTTTTCTTCTTCTATTTATGACTTGATTGATATTGTTCTTGGACCCCTTTGGCTGCTGAGAAATTTAAGAAAATGAATAAAAGAAAAGAAAAGAAAAAAGAAAAGAGAAAAGAATAAGAATATAGTTTTGGTTTTGGTTTTATATTCACAAAGGCAAATTTGCTATTTATCTTCTATTTTTGAAATGGTGAATGCATATTCTACTAGTGTTTTTCTCTATGATATACTTTAATTTCAAATGCTTGGACACATTCAGTCCATGGCACTTGCAAAATGCGTGAAACATGTCAAATCAAAGAATGAATGCTAGCCAAAGATGGTTACATTTTGCTTAGTGGCTGATTTCTCACTTTCCTTCACTGGGACTTTTTTATTTTTTATTTTTTAAAGATTTCCATTAATTGCTTCTCTTGGAAGATAAGTTTTCTGCTAATTTTTAAGCGTCCCTCTTGTATAATCATGGTGTACTTTGGAGACATGCCCCTTTTGGCCTTTTTTAATGAAGTTATGTTACTTGAATTTATTAAGTCTTTGATTTCCCTGTTCAACCATGGTTTTTTTTTTTTTTTTTTTTATAATACAATTTCAAAGAATAATAAAACTAAATGATTCAAAATCGTGTAATATATACAAATTTCACCCAAAAAAGTGGACACAAAATGATCAAAAATTTGATGAGCATAAACCAAAAAGATAGAGAAGAAGAAGAATAAGAAAGACAACAAAGCATGCAGAGAAGTTGTGGAAACCAGTGAAACTACAATCTTCACTTTGCTGACAGGTCAAAACACTAGAAAAAGATTAGTATGTTACACTATATCTTGCATAGCCTTACTTTGTACTAAGTTTTGGTAGCAAATTAAGTGATACATGAGGCGCAATGGATTGGACAGCAGTAGTTAGATAAGGAGTACACGCATGCATTTCTCCAGCAACTTAAACACCATCTCAAAGCTCAAGTTATCATGCACTCATCACGAAGAATGGCCTGCAAGGTGATTTTTCTCTCCAAATCCAGTGGCCACATGGTTGTCCTCAAATATTTACACCTATCATGCTGACCTGGATAAGAATCACAAATTACAGATTGATTAATATCCTTAAATGCAAATTGCTTACAGTTCTGCAACAAATAAAAGCTATAGTTGAGGTTTACCATGCCAAGGTATTCTGTCTGTCCATTTTCACTCCACCAAGTATAAGTGAATTCCATAGTGGATTGAACTTGTTACGCCTATTATACATCACTCGGGTTAAATAGCTGTGCACCTCTTTAGGACCTAAAGAGTTCCCGTCATCCCACATGTTGTCATATAGACTGCAAAAATAATCCCCGATACCAACAATCACTTAGCAAGAAGTAGAAAACAATACAAGCAAACACAAATACCCAGAAAAGATAATAAGGAAGGGACAAAAATTGTGATGTTCCAGCTTTTGCTACTTTCCAAGTACTTTTTCCTCTTAAAACAACCTGCTTACATTAGCTCATCAAGATAACGTAGAATCTCCTGAAAATCACTAATTTCTCCACTTGCACCAAGAAGAGAATGTTTTCCAACTGGCTTCAATCGCTCAACACTCTTGTATCGCAGGGTATATCCATAAGAACCTGCCAATTAATCCATACATGATAATGAAAAACCAATAGAAAAGTATCTCGTTGTTATAAATGAGCACGAAAAAGTGCATATCCTAAAATGTTTCTAATGAGTCATGACATCCAAAATCAGAAGTTCTGGAACAAGTTAATAGCAATTCCGGGTCAGGTGAAATACAATATATCTCACAAATAAAGATGCACCTCAGGCAGTATAGAAAAACCAAAACAGGAGGAAAAGAGTTGACGGTAGATGATGGTAACCATGGGTGATAGAACACATCTAGTCACTACTCTAACAAGTAAACAAATTGCCATATGATTAAGACAGAAAAAATTTGCCATGTGCATATCTGTGATCTAAGGCAGAAGAATTAATTGCCCTCAAATCAGCAAACACAATGTACAACCACCCTAACCCTGATTCCAAATGAATTGCTGAAACTTTGGAGTGTGTGCTACATTGCCACTCCTTTGAAGTTATCTGTTGCACACTACGCATACCATAGATGATCGTATTTACAAAACTGGAAAGAAAGCACTAAATAATAATAATAATAAATCCACCAATATGGAATGGTCAGCCACAAGGTTTTTAAAAAAAAAAAAAAAAAAAACCATGGTNCCAAAAAAGTGGACACAAAATGATCAAAAATTTGATGAGCATAAACCAAAAAGATAGAGAAGAAGAAGAATAAGAAAGAAACAACAAAGCATGCAGAGAAGTTGTGGAAACCAGTGAAACTACAATCTTCACTTTGCTGACAGGTCAAACAACTAGAAAAAGATTGAGTATGTTACAGGCTATATCATTGCATAGCCCATTACTTATGTACTAAGATTTTGGTAGTAACAGAAACATTAAGTGAACAATAATGAGGAACCAAACCTGGAGCTTGTTGACAGCAGTAGATCACGTAGTGAAATTTGTATATATTCCACACGATTTTGAATCATTTAGTTTTATTATTCTTTGAAATTGTGACTTTAACTTTGTTATTTTCTTCCTATCATTTCTATTTGTTAATTCATAAAATTGGATATCTTTGTGACTATTTTTTCTTGAAATTTTAGATGATTTTTAAATCCTGTCTCAAATATTCTCTCTGCCAATGAGCTCTAGATCACATGGGACTTCCTTCTGCCATAAGAATGATTGAAGGGAAAGGTCATAGGTTCAAAACCCAATGGAGTGCTTGTGTAACTTACAAATAAATAAAAAATATAACCTTTCTCTCCTTTTCTTGTTGTGTTTGTCTGTATACATGTGTGCCTTCATGCATGTAGGCAATCATGAGAATTCTGCCAACCCGAAAAAAGAGGTGCAAGGGTGGGGGGAGGGGTGGTGTTTACTGAATGTTCCACAGTGACCCCAATATGGTTCAAAACGTCCAAATTGGATTTTCAAATATATGGTCAATAATGAGGGTAGACGTTGGAATCCTCAATTCCTTCAGCCTTTCCAGGATTTGAGATTCGTCATCTTAACCTGCCTTCCTTTCTGGTCCTGATAGAGCAGTGTAGATGCCAGTAAAGAAATGGAGTATTTAAGGTTTGATTGCACTATGATGCCCTTAGGAATTATACAGGAATTTGCACTCTTGGAAGAGCATCTGAAGGGCCAAGGTCCATGGAAGGTGGTGTTCTTCGGGTGGACTACAGCTCTTGGAAAAATCCCAAATTTTGACGACCGTCTAAGAGGTATAAATTGATAGTTGATTGGTGTTGTATGTGCAAGCATAGTGGGGAATTTATTGATCACCTGCTTCTTCATTGCTGTGTGGCATTGGACATTTGATCTTGTGTCCTTGCTCTGTTTGAGCTAAGTCAGGTGATGACCAAATCTGTAGTTGAGAGCTGCTGCAATTTTGGCAAGGTTAGTTTCAGCGGAATCAGCACTATAGAGCAGCTAAGGTGCAGCAAGCTTTGCCCTTATGCATCATGTGGAATCTATGGCTTGAGAGGAACAAGCGGTTCTTTGATGGAGGGGCGTCCTTATGTACTCGCAGCATATTTTGCACACTTTGTTTGATTGGATGCTTGCCTTAGGCAGTGTCCTTTCCATGTCTTTTGTTGATTTTTTTTACTCCCTTTATTTTTTATTTGTATTCTTTGAAGTTGTACACATCATTTTATGTATCTTCCCACTTCCTTTTCTAATAAAACTTTTACTTATCAAAACACGAGATGGTCAGTAATAATTTCATTGTCCTATTATCATCCAAGGCTGGTCATTTGAAGTAGGCATTCCTATCTGCTTTATTATTCATTGTTTGATTGGATGCGTGACTTAGGCAGCGTCCTTTCCATGCCTTTTGTTGATGTTTGTTACTCCCTTTATATGTGATTTGTATTCTTTGAAGAGGGTTTGTACACATTGTTTTATATGTCATTCCCTTTTCCTTTTGTAATCAAACTTGTAATTATGAAAGATGGTTAATAATAATTAATTGTTTATTATCCAAGGCTGGTGACTTGAAGTAGGCATTCCCTATTAGCTTTATAATTTCTCATTATTCTACAAAAACGTTTTTCCTTGCTAAGACACAAAATAACAATTGTTGAAAGGGAACAATATCATGAGTGCAAGTTTTAAGCAGCTGAGAAGTTAAGAATGGAAAAGAAAAAACAATAAACTTCTGGGAATCACACATCAGTTTATAAACCTCTTGTAGTAAAAGTTGTAATCCCCCTAATATTTCTCGTTTTATTTGCTGAATGTTTTCAAGCATTTCCATATCTTATATTTGAATTTGACATGATTATAAGCTACTGCACAAGCAGGCGCATATATGTACCCAACATAATGTGCTTTGTGGAGGTGGCCTGAATAATGAATATGAATCAGATCAGTCTGATTTCGTTTATCCAAAAAAAAAGATCAGTTTGTTTCTTATAATTGCTGTACTTCAATTCCCTTTTTATTTATTTATTATAATTTCATTCTAGATGGAAGGCTGGTTTTCTAGTTTTCCATAAATAATCAATTAATATGCCTGAAATTTTGATTTCACAGATAGCTAAAATCACTGAAGAAGGTGTAACCATATCTCAGCCATACTCACTGAAGACTTTCTGGGGTTACTCTGCTTTCCAGAATCCAACAGTAGGTGCTGAAGGGTCATGGTAATTGACCATGACCAAGTAGGAGTATAATTGAGATGTGACACATGTTTATGTTTGCTCAAACTATGAACTTGTAAGGGTGTTGATATTTTTGTTTCAGGCTTGATATGGTGACTGGTTGGGCAGTGACAACAATGGAGTAATCAAATAAATTTGAACTATACATGCCAATCACTGTTTGGTTTCCGCTATTTTTGGTTGTTATAGCATCCCCAATTAGCTCTTTTGCCTTTAGGAGAGTGTTTTTGTGCATGTTACCAATATTTAAATGATGGGCGTACTTTAAGTAAATAGAACCTGTGCAAGGTGTACCTATAGATGCAACTTGTTTAAGCCGAATCAGGTTAAATCAGGTTAGAGATCAGATCAAGTCGAACTCGGCCTAACGTTTGAATTAAAACTCTCAGCTCTTAAGTTAACCCTGCTTATCTGTGCTTGGTCTCAAATTGGCATGTCAAGCAGGGGCAACTTAGGCGTTGTGGATCAAGTTCATGTGTTTGTATATGCTTGTATGAATGCAAGGATGTGCCTGTCTGTGTGGCTTAGAGTTTCAGGTTGGGTCCAACTTCTCAGATGACCTCTTTGATGATCATCAGGTAAGGGTAAACTCCTAACATCATACTGGAGTTTGCTTCAAAGAGTAATTAATTGCATCTGTCGTCTTTCTGTGGAACACTGAATGGCTCATTGGTAGTCAATTCCAGGCCTAATTTTCTTTCTTTTTTGGGCCTCTATGAGTGATGACTCAAAAAGTATATTCATCTAGGTTTTATATACTGCATTGTAATTAAAAGCCATTGGAGGGTGTTGTCTTGTTCACAAAATATGTCCAACCTTCTGAAGTTATAGAAGGGGCCACATTCTAACTTCGTGTAATGTGAGAAGTGGAATTAAGAGGGAAAATGAGAACAGTTTTAATTTGAGCAAGCTCATTTTATTTTGTTTTGCTTTTAGGCTAGAGAACTCTTCCCCTTCCTCACAACCCTAGCCTCCCACAGGTTGATCTTGGACCTTCCACAAGGGCTTATCATACCTTTATATTCAGGAACCTTGATATTTATTGGACTGTCTCTTCATCCCATTTGTTCAACCATGCTGGCTCTCCCATATAGAACTTTTAGAGCTCGAGTTATATTAAGTAGTAAGTATTAAGATAGAATTTCTAGGTTAATTATCATCTTTTTCACTGATAATTCAATAATTACAACAATATGCTCGAGAGATATGAACACTAGGGACGTTTCTATTGAGTTGAATTACAAGATTCTTGACAAAATCTTTATCATCCTTGAGCATTACTTTCTCGAGATATTGTGAACTATCATGACATGTAAGTGAGATTTAAAACCATTAAAATGATGATTTTTGACTTGAAGAAATGTGTTACATAATGGGCCAACAACATAGGCTCATAGCAGAGATGATCACATAGGCTTCAGCACTAGTCTTCGGATCAATGGATCATATTGGTTCTTTTCATGCTAGATGGTTAAGATGTTAAGCCCCTGATTCGAACTTACAGGCCCATGTAAACTATAACAACAAAGTGACCTCGGTTCTTGATAAGCTTTAAATTAGTACGGCCTCTAATCTAATTTAATTTTTTAGAGGTCTCTTTTCTCAAAAATAAAAAATAAAAAAAATACCGCCTCTTATTCAATTAAACAGCATAAGTTAATGTAATTTTTTTGTTCATGGATATCAATATGCTCGAGAGATATGAACACTAGGGACGTTTCTATTGAGTTGAATTACAAGATTCTTGACAAAATCTTTATCATCCTCGAGCATTACTTTCTCGTGATATTGTGAACTATCATAACATGTAAGTGAGATTTAAAACCATTAAAAAGATGATTTTTGACTTGAAGAAATGTGTTACGTAATGGGCCAACAACATAGGCTCATAGCAGAGATGATAACATAGGCCTCCTTTTTCATTCAGCACTAGTCTTCGGATCAATGGATCATATTGGTTCTTTTCATGCTAGATGGTTAAGATGTTAAGCCTCTGATTCGAACTTACAGGCCCTTGTAAACTATAACAACAAAGTGACCTCGGTTCTTGATAGGCTTTAAATTAGTACGGCCTCTAATCTAATTTAATTTTTTTAGAGGTCTCTTTTCTCAAAAAAAAAAAAAAAATACCGCCTCTTATTCAATTAAACGGCATAAGTTAATGTAATTTTTTTGTTCATGGATATCATTTTTCACTTTTAATTGAATTAATACCTGATTCTCAAAAACAAGAGAAGAAGATCTATACCTAAAAATTTCACCGTTAGGAATTTTTTTGTTTTCACTTAGTGGGCACGCCAAGTTTTTTAAGAATCTATTTATTATTTAATCTATATCTTTTATGTCTTTTTAATCTAATTAAAAAGATCTAAAATGGCGAATATTTTAAAGAAAAAGTAGTTTTTAATCTCTAAAATTCTTGATATTTTGTAAAATGGAGGATACAATGTAATCTAGTAAAATCCACATCTAAAGGAAATTTATTCAACAGTACAACTTGAAGTTAATCCCACTGTTATTTATTATTATTATCATTATTTTTTGATAAGACCCACTATTATTATTATTATTAGAGTTATTCTAATTGCAAGATTTTGGGCAGGGTGCATCAGTGCATGGTTCATTTTTGCTTATTAGGCATATTAAATTTTTATTTAATTCACAAGTTTATCTTTTTATCATTGTTTTAAAAATCGGACCGGACGATTCAACCGGGAACCGGACACCAATCCGGTCTTATTATCGTTAAAAACCAAAAATAGAAGAAAAACCGAAAAACCCGGAAACCGCCTGTTAAACCGGAAAAACCGGAAACTACATGGTTAAACTGGTTCTTGAATTTGAAGAAGAATAAGGAGAAAAACTGGAATAAAATATAACAAACTTCTTAGATTTGCACTAAAGTAAAATTGAGGAAAATTTGTGGTGAAAATAAAATAAAAGAAATACTTCTATTGAATGATATGTCTAAGAAATCTGTGCTTTGAGCTTTGACTGGAATAAAATGTAAAGAAAGACCATCAAAAACTTATCTTGAGAAAGAGAAAGACTTGAGATTTGAGAGGGAGCTGCTGAGATAAAGTTTACTACATTACCGAAAAAGTGTTGAAAGAAAACTAAGGACTGAGGAGTAAAATTTAAAAATGGGATTGAATCTGATTTGAGGCCATGAGGTTGAGGATAGTGGTAACGTGTGGTTATAGATTTAAGGGAAATAAAAAAAAGAAGAACAAACAAAAAAGCAAAGAAAAGAAGAGTGAACGTGTTACGTGTGTGAGCAAGTGAGTCTGACATTTGCAATGAAAATTTGCCATGAAAGTCAAAAAGGTGATGAATGAATCATTCTGACCTTTTAACTTTGGTTTTCGGTTTTTTTTTTTAATAATAGTTAAAAGCGGAAAGTTAAATATCAAAGTATTATTTATCTAATTCAGCCAAAAAAATATATTATTTATAATATATATATATATAAAACTTAAATAGCAAATTATACTTTTTCAACAATTATTAATTAAGAAAAAAAATGAAGAATAAAGAAAATCATTTATTTTTTTAAATACTTTCTTAATATAATTCATGAAAAATAAAAATTCATATAATTTTTTTTAAATATTTTAAATTAAATTATTTATGACATCATCGATTCGACCATCGGTTCGACTCTGGTCGAACCATAAAACTAGTAATCAGTCCCTTTACTAGTTCTTTGACCATACTGGTTTTTTAAAACCATGGTTTTTATTTACCTCAACTGGTTAGCACTCATAGTATTTAATACAAGAAAATAATAATATAAAATCCTCATTTAAAGTAAACTTGAACTTGAACCTAACCCTTGTTGTTATTATACCTAGAAGTATAAACTAGCAGTATTATTAGAGTTATATGATGATTGCAGCATGATATAGGCCTTGGCATGAATATGGACAACAGACATGTACGGGTGAGACTATGGAACGAACCTGATATGATATGATGGCGGCTATATTGTACTCCAAATTTGTGTAAAATAAACCTATCCATTGAATATTGTACTCCAAAGTTGCATTTATCTTTGTGATTGTAAATCTTATATATCCATTGAATAATTGATTTTTGGCTTTATTTACCGTGTTATTCGTGTAATGTGAGAAGTGGAATTAAGAGGGAAAATGAGAACAGTTTTAATTTGAGCAAGCTCATTTTATTTTGTTTTGCTTTTAGGCTAGAGAACTCTTCCCCTTCCTCACAACCCTAGCCTCCCACAGGTTGATCTTGGACCTTCCACAAGGGCTTATCATACCTTTATATTCAGGAACCTTGATATTTATTGGACTGTCTCTTCATCCCATTTGTTCAACCATGCTGGCTCTCCCATATAGAACTTTTAGAGCTCGAGTTATATTAAGTAGTAAGTATTAAGATAGAATTTCTAGGTTAATTATCATCTTTTTCACTGATAATTCAATAATTACAACAATATGCTCGAGAGATATGAACACTAGGGACGTTTCTATTGAGTTGAATTACAAGATTCTTGACAAAATCTTTATCATCCTTGAGCATTACTTTCTCGAGATATTGTGAACTATCATGACATGTAAGTGAGATTTAAAACCATTAAAATGATGATTTTTGACTTGAAGAAATGTGTTACATAATGGGCCAACAACATAGGCTCATAGCAGAGATGATCACATAGGCTTCAGCACTAGTCTTCGGATCAATGGATCATATTGGTTCTTTTCATGCTAGATGGTTAAGATGTTAAGCCCCTGATTCGAACTTACAGGCCCATGTAAACTATAACAACAAAGTGACCTCGGTTCTTGATAAGCTTTAAATTAGTACGGCCTCTAATCTAATTTAATTTTTTAGAGGTCTCTTTTCTCAAAAATAAAAAATAAAAAAAATACCGCCTCTTATTCAATTAAACAGCATAAGTTAATGTAATTTTTTTGTTCATGGATATCATTTTTCACTTTTAATTGAATTAATACTTGATTCTCAAAAACAAGAGAAGAAGATCAATACCTAAAAATTTCACCGTTAGGAATTTTTTGTTTTCACTTAGTGGGCACGCCAAGTTTTTTAAGAATCTATTTATTATTTAATCTATATCTTTTATGTTTTTTTAATCTAATTAAAAAGATCTAAAATGGTGAATATTTTAAAGAAAAAGTAGTTTTTAATCTCTAAAATTCTTGATATTTTGTAAAATGTAGGATACAATGTAATCTAGTAAAATCCACATCTAAAGGAAATTTATTCAATAGTACAACTTGAAGTTAATCCCACTATTATTTATTATTATTATTATTATTATTATTTTTTGATAAGACCCACTATTATTATTATTATTATTAGAGTTATTCTAATCGCAAGATTCGGGCATGGTCATGGTTCATTTTTGCTTATTAGGCATATTAAATTTTTATTTATTATTTAATTCACAAGTTTATGTTTTTATTTACCTCAACTAGTTAGCACTCATAGTATTTAATACAAGAAAATAATAATATAAAATCCTCATTTAAAGTAAACTTGAACTTGAACCTAACCCTTCTTGTTATTATACCTAGAAGTATACACTAGCAGTATTATTAGAGTTATATGATGATTGCAGCATGATATAGGCCTTGGCATGAATATGGACAACAGACATGTATGGGTGAGACTATGAAACGAACCTGATATGATATGATGGCGGCTATATTGTACTCCAAATTTGTGTAAAATAAACCTATCCATTGAATATTGTACTCCAAAGTTGCATTTATCTTTGTGATTGTAAATCTTATATATCCATTGAATAATTGATTTTTGGCTTTATTTACCGTGTTGTAGCTATTAGGAGAAACATGTACACCTTGCAATGAATGTTTTTTACATATTATTCATATGGGGATAATTGGTTTTAGCTTTATTTCACATGCGTCGCCATTGAGAGAAACGTTTAATAATCATTGGAATATGTTGTTAAAATGTACCCCCTTTTTTTATATTTAACCAATGCCAAAATCTCTTCTCACTGGTTTTTGAAGCCATTGACAAAGATCAGAGCAAGGTGATGAGTTTCATTTGCCTCAATTATTGTTCAATTAGATTTGCAAAGACTATTTTGTTTTACAAAGCCTTAATGGTGATCCTTATTGTGTTGGTGTGTGTAGTCCTTTGTCTCCCGCAAAGTTATTATATGGAAGAATTCTTTGAAATAGTTTCAAGTTGTTGTTTAGAAGATTTGAACTGCACTCATGGATCTCCTAAGGCGTGGAAACTACTAATTTTTTTTTTCTTCTCAAAAACTACTAGACTAATTATTGGAATATTAATTAAATAATTAAATATATTATTTTCTACCAGTTTAAACTTTTAAAACAATTGGCAGTATATTACCAATATCTTAAACTTGGGACTTGGGTTTGGTCCAGCGTCCAATTGCATTGAACCCATCAAAATGATGACGCATATCCAACAGTAAACATATAACATCATCCGGATGAATCTAGTGCAACTGGACACTGGACCAAACCCTTAAACTTAAAATTGAGATATGTGATTTTTTTTTTTCAATGCCGTGGCCGGTGGTGTCATTTACTACTGTTTTTGGCCCAGAAAAAGAGTCAAGATTTCTTTTTTTCTTTACTGTCGTGTTACAAAAAATACTCTTCCATTTGTTAAAGGTTCCCAATGAGCTGAGCTTGAAGCCACTTCATGTTTCTTTCACTTAAGAGACATAACATGCAATAAAAATATAGAAGTAATTAATTTTGTGTTTGACTTGGCTTCCCAAAATAATCCAAATATCAAGGACAACAATATATCGTTTTGAGCACGGCACTGAAGTTTGACGTGAATTTATTGCAAGTCGTTGCAAGAAACACGCTATTATACTTTGATACAAAAAGAAAACACAGGGTTTTACCGACAACAAACTTTAGGAGGCTTGGTCCATTCACTACAGCATAAAAAGATTAATCTTACTGCCTTAAAACAATTGAGTTGATAAGTTTTTTTTTAATGGTTCTTATTTAGATTCACTACTAACAGTCAAATATCATTTTTTTTACTTAATAATAATAATTAGATTTTGTTAGGGTATGCGTTTAGATAATACTTTAAGAAATTTTTTATGAGAATAAAAAATAATTGATTTTTTGACAGTTTTTTTTATTTTTTTATTTATATTTTTCATAAAAGAAAAGTTAACAAATGCGGTAAGAGTATTAATTTAAGAACTATTTAAAAAAAATTATGAGAAAAAAAAACAATTGATTTTTTTAACAATTTTTATATTTCTTATAATATAAAAGTGGTTTCAAAACCTTCATAAAATAATTTATTAACAAATGCTTTAAGATATTCATGAACATGGCCTTCCTCATAAAAGTGGAATTGATAGTTTTCTAAAATATTTTATTAACAAATATCTAAACCTATTCATTAACCGGACCATTATAATTTATCACCTTGTGATTTTTTCCTATGTCTCTAATCTATAGACTTATTTAGCTAAAAATTGAAATGAACCTTAGAAAACAAGCCACCCTACAAAAGAAGACAGAAGAGGTCGCCTACCCAGCACTTGGGGCTTGGGTTCCCTATTGGCTCCAGACACTATGTTAATTATTTTCTTAATTATTTTTTGTTGGAAATAATGTAGAGATAATACCTAAATTTTCTTTGAAAATTACACAATTTGATTTTACCAAAAGGGGTGGCAGAGATGAGGCGTGGACCAAGTCACTGTCTTGAGACAAATCGTGCCGTTTACGGTATATTCGATGTAGTTAGACAAATAGTTTCTGCACGTTGTAGCAGGAAATAACAGCCCAACCACCTTTGCTGATTATCCTTGCGAGCCTACACTGCTCATAGGAATGTAGGATACAAGCTCTCTATAGTACTTTCTTTTTCCTAGAAAATTTAGTAAAGGTAAAATATTTTTGTGAATAGTAATAAGTAGTAGATGGTAAGTGTTTAGAACAATAAAAATTGTTTTTTTTTTTTTTTTGAAAGTCTATAGCTTTGTAATTTAAAAATAATGTGTGTATATCAATTTTTATTTCTTTCCATATATATATATATATATATATAGCCGATGTGAATAGTTTTACCATAGGCTTGGGTCCGAGGACCATGCAATACCTTGGTTCTGTCTACCACTTCTATTTTTCTGTAAGTATCTAGTTTCCCCATAGGTTTGAGTCCGAGGACCATGCAATACCTTGGTTCTGTCTAGTACCCAGGTATAATGGTGTGAATAGTTTTACCATAGGCTTGGGTCCGAGGACCATGCAATACCTTGGTTCTGTCTACCACTTCTATTTTTCTGTAAGTATCTAGTTTCCCCATAGGTTTGAGTCCGAGGGCCATGCAATACCTTGGTTCTGTCTAGTACCTAGGTATAATGGTGTGAATAATTTTACCATAGGCTTGGGTCCGAGGACCATGCAATACCTTGGCTCTGTCTACCACTTCTATTTTTCTATAAGTAGAGGTTTGTCCTCGGACCACTTTATTGGGGATGATTCCTCCTTGGGTCGGATTATGATCTTTACACGTGGCGTTGATCTTTCCTCCAGCTCGAGGCCCCATCTTTTTTATTATGAAGCGCCCTTTGTCTGTTCGTGTTCCGCGCTTGACGCTTCGGTGCGCGAAACACGCCTTCATTAATGTCCTTGTGAATTAACACGAGTCCAACGGTCTACGGCCTCCTTGAAAATTGGTGGCCTCATTATTAACCCAGCTGATAATTCTCTTTTCGAATTCTACATGAATTAATTCTCACCAACCCCTATCCCCTATATAAGGTGGGGAGATGGTTTCTCCACAACCCATGGACCTCTTAACACAAACAGAAAAAGACACATTCTTCCAACTTTCTAAGCCCTTTTAACAACCCCGCCGGAATTGTTACTGGAATTGGCAATAGCCGGTATGGCCGCAGCCCCCACTCGGCTTTCGGTGCGGCAGAATCTAGGCGTAACCCCGATGGCACCCTACAAGGTGGCCCAGAGGGATGTTGTTAGAGTACCTAACGTCTCTCCTCGGAGCGCACCCCCGACGAAGAAGACGTGCGAATTCATCTCATGGGCGGTGCTCGAGTGTTGCCGTCTCCAACGGCCAACACTCGTGAGGATCAGAGAGAATCAAGGGAACATCATGGGGGAAGGTATCCCGGAGCCCCTGCATCTGCTCCTCTCTTTGTTCCAGCTCCGCCGTGCCGAGAAGGGAGTTATCGGTGGCCTGGAAACATGATGGCCCTCCCCCTTCCCGGCCTTTTGTGTCAAGCTCTCCTATTCTCTTTATACCAATAAAGGGATGGCTTGACACTTCCCACCGGCTAGCTTTTTTAGGGCGGCTCCACCTGGGTCTCTGATTGTAGAAATAGCTAGTAGGATTAGCTTGTAAATTTGTGTGTGAAACACACCTGCCTGAGCCTCTGATTGTAATTTGTACTGTTTCTATTTATGAAATAATAACATCAAGATTTCTCTTTTCGCTGTCGAATCTACTATTTTCTCTCTTTTTTTTGTGTTTTTTTTTTTACAACGACCACTTAGAACAATCGCCTGGTGCGCCGGCCAGCACCCTAAATCTTCCCACAGACGGCACCAATTGTAGGGGCTCAATTTGGATTTGACCCTGAATATGAATGAGTTTTCAGCCCAACAAGTCTAAACAATAAATTTGTAGAGAGTGGGTTAAAGGTTTAGACGCTGGCCGTCGTTCACCAAGCATGAACTCTCTTTTATTAAGAAACACTTAGAATTAATTTGCAACGAGGAGAATGCTCCTCGGCCACGGGCCGAGGAGCCCCTTTTCTTCTCTCTTTTTTCTCCTCCTTTTTTTACTTTACTTGCTTTTCTTATATAGTCTTCATCTTCCTATCCCCTTCTTCCATCTGTTGATCATCCATTCGCCTCCCTTCTGGCCATCCGTCCCATCAGAGGCCTTATCAGTACTCAAGTGGTTCACTCTGATCAACGTTGCCCTGCTAAGGGGTTATATCCCTATTAATGCGGCCAGAGGCGTTAGGTGAATGCATTAAGTGCGAATGTGACAGTTTGCTCTGGGCTTGTCCCCTCCCAAAAATTATCCGTAGTATGCCGAGGACGGAGAGGTCCTCGGCGTGGGTCAAAAAGGGGCTTTGTCTGACTTAGCCTTGGCTGGTCAGTCCTCCTCGGCGCTGGCCTTGGGCCTACAACGCGATGGGCTGTGGCTGTCAGGCCCACGGGCCCCACATTAACAAATATCTAAACCTATTCATTAACCGGACCATTATAATTTATCACCTTGTGATTTTTTCCTATGTCTCTACTCTATAGACTTATTTAGCTAAAAATTGAAATGAACCTTAGAAAACAAGCCACCCTACAAAAGAAGACAGAAGAGGTCGCCTACCCAGCACTTGGGGCTTGGGTTCCCTATTGGCTCCAGACACTATGTTAATTATTTTCTTAATTATTTTTTGTTGGAAATAATGTAGAGATAATACCTAAATTTTCTCTAAAAATTACACAATTTGATTTTACCAAAAGGGGTGGCAGAGATGAGGCGTGGACCAAGTCACTGTCTTGAGACAAATCGTGTCGTTTACGGTATATTCGATGTAGTTAGACAAATAGTTTCTGCACGTTGTAGCAGGAAACAACAGCCCAACCACCTTTACTGATTATCCTTGCAAGCCTACACTGCTCGTAGGATACAAGCTCTCTATAGTACTTTCTTTTTCCTAGAAAATTTAGTAAAGGTAAAATATTTTTGTGAATAGTAATAAGTAGTAGATGGTAAGTGTTCAGAACAATAAAAATTGTTTTTTTTTTGAAAGTCTATAGCTTTGTAATTCAAAAATAATGTGTGTATATCAATTTTTATTTCTTTCCATATATATATATATATATATAGCCGGACCTATAATTTGTCCTTAGCCAAAGAATCAAAAGGATTTGATATCAATTAAATGTTCATAAAGTTATTGAAATTAATATATATAATCAATAGCTAAGAAATATATATATATATATATATTAAAATATAATATAGACTGGATATCAAGACTCAAGAGGTTGTCTTTGTCAAACTTTTGTATGTTGAGAACAAAAAGAAAGGAGCATGATGCTATGAAATTAAATGTCCCATAAGGTGGCTGAAGATTAAATGCCAATCCATTTAATATAATTTCAAAATTTAGCAATTAAGGTATCTGACATTAAAGGGTAATTGATTTTCTCAATTCACATAAATGAGTATTAAAATAAATATAATATATTTTTTTATAAGAATATCCAACATTTTCTGATAACAATTCCTAACAAAAGTTGAGTGGGGTTATATTTTATATCTTAGATTAAGAACATTTCTTGGTGAAGTGCAAACAAATATGCACATAATTGTTTCTCAAAAAAAAAAAAAAAGCACATAATTAATGGGCCATTAATAATTGTGATGGAAGGGCCCCAAGTCAGTTGCTCCACTTAATGAAAGGTTGTTGGAATATTGTTCAGATATATTGGTTGGGGTTTCAAATGCAATTGCGATTGCTGATAGCAATATTGTTTGAAATATTTATGAATGAGTAATATGGTTTGGTGAAACTTTACATCAAATAATAACATTGTTTTAAAAATAGGACTGTACCAGTCAATTCAACTTAGAATCAAGGCAGCTTGATGTATTTAGGGGCCTAAAGTAAAAATTTATTGTCATGTTTTAGATGCAAAATTATTACTAATTAACATGAAATATGTAAAAAATTTTCTTTTTTTTTTTTTTAGAAATTTTATACAGAGAAAAAATTTGACAAAATTTTTCATATTTGTTGATGTGGCAGATTGATAATGGTAAGTAAAAAAATGGTGTTAATAGTTGATTTAGATGAAAACTAGTAAAAGTTTGCTAACTAAGCTCTTATTCTTATTATTCTTATTTTTTTTTTAGAAGTTCAATATTCATAATATTTTTAATAACAAATCCTAGGTTTTAAGTTGCTTTTTGTTTTCTATTTGAAAATATCACTATAATTATTTTTTTGCTATCAATAACAGGTTGTAACAACCTGCTACTTAGTATTAGTTGTAAAAGAGTTGTGAAAAATATTGTGAACGTTGCATTTTTTTTCTATTTTTTATTTGTTTTTCATTTGGTAAAAAAAATATTATTTTATTTATTGATTATAAATAACCTTATTGGTTAAAATTTGGGAACCTTTTTTTTTTACTTGGAGGCAACTGCATCTCTTGTTCTACTATTCAGCCGGCCCTGCTTAGAATCGGTCTAGTAAAAAACCGGTCAAGAACTAGAAAAAATTAGGAACTAGGTCCTTTCTCGGTTTTTTGACCGTTTCGGTTTTTGAAACTATAAATAATAAAATAAGAGTTCGTGATTAATTTAATATAATTAAGTCCAAACCTATAGGTAAGGGTTTTTTTTGGGTCAATTGATACTCTTATATATAAGGGTACTATTAACATGTGTCTTAAAGCATTTGTTAACGAATTATTTTAAAAAAGTTTTGATACTACTTTCATGAAAATTATAAAAAAGCTATAAAAAAATCAATTGTTTTTTTTTTCTTTTATTCATATAAAGCTTCTAAAAATATTCCTAAACTAATATTCTTAAGACATTTGTTAACTTTTTCCATATTATATTAATCATTCAATTAAAGTCTCCAAAAGTGTTGTCTCCCCCAACAAACATGAATGGTAATATGTTTCTTAAAAAAAAAAAGGAATGGTAATATATATAAGCTGTTAAAAAAATAGAAAAGTCAGATAATCTTTACATTTCAAGCTCTTTTTGTCCAAGCCTTATAGAAATCGGAACCATTATACTAATTATTAATAGAGGTAGCTATGATATCATCAAAATTACGTAGATTGTAATAAGAATTAGATCAATTTTATTTTACTGATTGGGATGGTTGCACATGAACTTTTTTGGGGAGGGTTTAATTTTCACTTTCTTTTTTAAGCTTCTAGTAAGATGGTGTTTTGATCATTTAAGTATTTGGATTTATTTGTAATTTGGCGCCAAATGGTTGGAAGTCAATAACCCAAAAGGTGGTCAGCAGATGATGTTGGTTTTTAAGACAAATCTAACTTCATAATTTAATATTTGATTTAAAAAAAAAAAATTAGACTTTTTGTAACTTATTACAATTAAGATGCTTCTTCCTATAATCTTTGTCATCTTATGGGATTTTGCTTTCTTATAGTTTGAGTAAATAATTTATCTATTCTGGCATGAAATTTGGGACAAGTGGCTGAATAATTTTTTATCATATTAGTACCAAAATCAATCTAAATCTAAAATTTTTCAAATATTGGAAGCTGTACTTGGCTATTTATAGCCTTTGAGATCTTTTATATTGCTGTTTTCAGGTTGTTTCAATAAAAAATTTTAAATTAATTATAAAAGAATTCAAATATTTAAAATTCATACTTAGTCTTCTTTCTTCTCACCAAAATAAAAAAAAAAGTCTCACATGGGCTTAGGTTGTTCAAATTGTAGTTTTTAATATTTCTATATATCTCCTTGTGATTCATTCATTTCAGAAAGATAAGTTTGTAACTCGTTTAAAGAAATTAATTAGGATGGTCAGCGATTGAATGGTCCTAATTTTGTGTTGGTTAAGTTTTTTCGATATGGGTTGAGAGCGTTTGACAAACAATAGTAGTAATAAATTATTTTGAAGTTGTTACTTTCGTTTGGTAACCATATTGATAGATTCATAGATGGAGTAGTTTTTAGATGCCAAAATAAATAGTATATAATCAATAAATGTGCTTTGCATTTTCAAACTTCAACCAAATTATTTTAATTAATGGTAAATATCTATTTAATTAAAAATATTTTTAAAAATATTAATAGCATAAATAATAATAATAATATTTAATATATTATTATTATTATATCTCTCTTAAAATTTTGTGAACATTTAAAACATAAAATTAGTAAAGTATAAACAAATTTGGGACATTTTACAAGAAATTTGTGGCTTAAACGTAGATTTCCCGTTGGGGAGAACTAGAGGAATCATTGAGATAAGATTTCAATGATTAAAAAGACTTCAATTGTTGGTCATTTCAGGTTGTCACAACATATGATATTCATCGAGGATAACTTATCTTCAATTATCTTTTTAATAGTTAAAAGAAAAAATTTGTTGAAAAAAAAAAATTGACCAACAATACTATAGATATAACAAATTTCATAACTTATTAATGTGCTAAATTGTGATTAATGCTAATTTTTTTATTATTAAAACAACTACTGGCATTAATTTTATTTTAATTCAATCAAAATCTACTAAATTCCATAGTTTAAAAAAATATTATGAAAATGGGACACATCTTCTTCTTTTCATATTTTTAACCTAAAAAAGGAAAGGAGCAAAATAAACTGTAAAATCTTAGGATATGTTTGATAACTGTTTTTTTTCCCTTATTTTCTGTTTCCAAAGACAATTTTATATTTCTGCGACTAAAAAAACTTGTTTGCAACCTAAAATGGACAGAAAACAAAAATTATTTTCAAAACTCAATTTGTGAAGAAAACTGAAATATGCAAAAGACCGTTTTCAGTTTCTAATTTTCAAAAGTCAATAAAAATACGAATTTAATTTAATGAATCTATCTCATTTAATGAATTAGTATTAGTGTTCAAATCTTAGTAACAACATATTTTAGTATTTTCTATTTTTTTTTCAAGAAACTATCTTTTTAATTTCAACTATCCAAACATGTTTTTTATTTCAAAAATACAAAAAAAAAAAAAATTCTTTATATTCCCCAAAACAAGTTTTTGAAAATAGAAAACAAAAACTGTTACCAAACATAACTTTACTTTTTTTTTTTTTTTTTTTTTGATCTTTTCCTTGATGGGATATTTTTCATCTCTTGGGAGAAAGGTTCCTCCCCTTCTTTGCTTCACAATGGCTTTTAGCAACAAAAAAGAAGAAGAATTAATCTTTAGTTAGTTAAATTTAATGACTTTTTATATGTTTATTTGTATAAATATATATTTATATAGACTTAAGGTTAGTGATTTATCGATAAGTTCATCATATATCAAATTATTATTTGCAATTTATTGTTAATACAAATAGTCAATTTTGTATTAAAATTGTATACTTTTTAATAGTATAAGGTTAGTGAATCTAACTTATGCATGGACATATCCTTACAAGGTTGAAGACCCTAGTGGCCAGGGTTAGATCTAATGTTTGAGTGACCTTGATCACACTTTCCTAAGGGCTGGTTTGGATGAGGGTACAAGATAACCCCGGTTAAACCATAAAATAATTAAGCAAAACATTTGTGAAAAAGAAAAGGCATGCAATGCTTTACTCTTGCATTTGGAAAATAGTCCTAATCTTCTGCTATCCTATTGGAGATATGATATATCCTTCCATAATATGTGAATACTAAATGTGTAATATCGGCTGGTCAATTTATGTTTGTTGGGCATTAAAATATCAGGTCTAAAATGTTTTTTGTTATTAGGGATGATTGAAATTCAAAAATCTCGTAACAACATGGAATTTCTTAGAAAGAAAATGACCAATTTACCCTCATTTGCTCTATGATTTATTAGGATATGAAATATTGGACCGAGGTCATTTTTTGAATTTTTTTTTACACATGTAAAATTACATTCTACCCGTAGTATTACAAAAATGAAAGATAATGAATATGAAGGAATAAAAGGGGTTGCAAAATAGGGTGTCATGTATGTTTATAATTTATTGTGTGAAAATACCCACAAGTGAAAATTTTTACTTTAAAAAATGGATTACACTTATGCTTACATAAGAAGGCATGTTAGTATGAAATACCTATAGGTATGCATGGCTCATTATTGACACACACACTTAACATACAACATATCTTTTTCTATCACACATCATTTAAAAAAAAAAAAAAAACTCTCAAACTATATATAACTTTGTTTATATAAACGATTTAGAATATGACATTTTTTTCCTTGTTTAAAACTTAAATCCTTACATTTACTTTGATTTGAAGTCATCAGTTTTTACACTATTGAGCTGATATTATCTTTAAGTAAATGTCTCATTATAATTTGAAAGAACTCTTCTTCTTCCATAATCTTTCTTTTCTATAAACACAAGCTTTTGAGTACATAGTACCTCCCGCGTATAAGTTTGACCATATAAATTTGTCTTTTCATAAATGATTGGTATTACGATTTGAACTCGATACTCTAATATGATTTGTTTATTATGCTTTGCATATTGATATCTCCTTTCAAAACTCTTCAAAATTGGTTTTTTGATCTAACATATTGTGATTAATGATTCATTTACTCTCATATGTTCATTAGAAACTTAAGTCACTCATATGAGCATACTTGGCTTCTTTTTTATTTTGATAAGAGCATACTTGGCTATTATGAAAAAGTACATTGTAACTTAAAATAATTTTCACAAATCTTATTACCTTAGCCAAAAGGCATTACTTAAACTGTAAGTTACATAGCATAAAACTACTCATGCTTGCAAGAGGTCATAAGTCTTAAACAATACTTATTCGAACAAAAATATTTGAAGAATATATTAAATTATAGACTATATAGTGTTTATTTCTAAGGTGTTAAATCATTCAATTGTGTACAAGGCATAAGGGTAGAGTAGTACCTCCCTCATATAAGTTTGAACATATAAATTTGTGTTAGTTATTTAGACCCCTGAAAACACAAATTGTTTAACCTAATTTAAAGCCAAGTTGTTACTTAGGTTAATTAAGCATATCTAGGTTAAACAATAATAAATCATATCATGCATAGCAAAAAAGTAAAGAACACAAGCGACATGATGACCTACGAAAATCAATGAAACCATCCAGTTTCAAGGTAAAAACTTGGGGAGGATTTAACCTTAACAAACCACAAGGCTACAAATTCACTAAATAGAATGGAAGTGTTTACAATAGATTTAACCCTAAACCTAATGCTACTTCTTGTAGTACTTACTCACATGATCACATGTAACTTCGAATCCACAGAATCTTCTATTTTGAATTTGTTGCACATAAACACTCCAGTTTGTGACTCTAAGAACTCCACTCAAAGGTTTAGATCAGCAATACAAACTTTCCAATTTGTGACTTTGATATCTTCACTCAAAGATTTCTATCATCAATCGTAGTTGATTTGATGCAGTAACTTCTACAACATCGGATCTTGAGTTTTTTCAAAGAATGTTGCCAGTAGAAGATTTGAGAGAGTTATGGGTACGAAAACCCTAGATCTACAATTGAAGGCACAAGATGCACTCCTTTCTCTCTCTTAAAAAACGTGCGTTAGGGTTTCCTTTATATACTAGGAGAATTAGATCAATCACTTAATGGGCTTAATAGGCAAATGGGCTTTAATTAAATTTTGCAAAAATGCATCTCGATCGGTTGAACTTGGCATGTTTTGAATTTTCTAAACCTGCTACTTCTTTGTTCTTGTATTTTGATTTGTAGTACCATGAACATTGTCTAATCATACCTATAGACTAAAGAATCTATATCTAGACAAATTTGTGCCCACGGTTTGCTAATTATTCTAAACTTTTAGAACCTAACAATCTCCCCCTTTGGCAAATCGTGACAAAACTTACACACATAATGAAATGCTAAAATATAAGGTCACCACTCCCAAAAATCCACTATTATCAAAACAAGCAGTTACAAGTAAAAGAATCCCAGTACCTTATACCAACCTACAGTTGAACTCTTACCCCAATACCCAATTGGACTTGTTTTGTAGTGACAATCTCTCATTTTCAATACATGGCTCCCAGTACGTGACTAACAAATTGTGCGGATCCCAGTACGCGACTTGATCACCAACTTGAGAAGAATGTTAGCTGTAAAGTTCTCCAGTTCATCCAGACGATGAAGATCATGAATTTGCTTGATCACAAAACCTTACGGTGTACAAACACAACAGTTTCTTCAAGAACTAGGGCAAACTAGGTTTTCGGTCACACTCTTCTTCACACTTATAGAATTGTGCTCTTGTGCAACTTGTGTCACATTTTTCAACCCTTAAAATAATACTTATATATGTTTAGGGTTGTGAGAAAAGAAAGCCCAAACATACACTCATGGATTGGATGAAAATCAGCTTGAAAAATTGAACTGCATAAACCTCGACAGATACCTTATCTATCGAGCTAACTGTTGAGCCACTGGCTTCAGTAGCTTTTAACCTCGATAGATGCTAGCTGTCGAGTTTTAAAATCTTACACTTCATTCCTTGATTTTTGGATAGACTTGCATGATTTTAACAATTTCTTGAAGTATTAAACACATTCTAGATCTACCAAATTACAAGTAAAGTGCGTTTTGTCAACTTATTAGCAAACTATATAAAATAGTGAGATATGCTCCTAACATTGAATCGCATATGTCTTAACACCCAATAGAAAGAATATGTAAATCAAAAA
>NW_027070260.1:207669-247639 GCF_002906115.3 Quercus suber
TATATTTTATGTTTTTTTAGTCTAATTAAAAAGATTTGGAATGGTGAATATTTTAAAGAAACAGTAGTTTCTAATTGATCTAGCTCTAAAATTCTTGATATTTTGTAAAATGGAGGATATGAGGACACAATGAAATCTAGTAATATCCACATCTAAAAAAATTTATTCAATAGTATAACTTGAAGTTAATCCCATTATTATTATTATTATTAGAGTTATTCTAATTGCAAGATTTTGGGCATAGTACATGGTTCATTTTTGGTTTTTGGCATATTAAATTTTTATCTATTATTTAATTCACAAGTTTATGATTTTATTTAACTCAACTAGTTAACAGTCATAGTATTTAAAACAAGAAAATAATAATATAAAATCTTCATCAAAAGTAAACTTGAACTTGAACATAACCCTTGTTATTATTATACCTAGAAGTATACATTAGCAGTATTGTTAAGACATATGTGATTCACTTGTTAGAAATATATGTCACTACTTTATGTAATTGGCTAATCTTTCGACAAAACACACTATACTTGTATTTGGGTAGATCTAAGATGCGTTTAATACTCCAAAGAAACGAGTTCAAGTCTAATATTGAAGCCATGTAAGTTTGTCCAAGAAACAAGTGAAGAAGGGCTGATTCATTAAATCTCGACAGCTGCTCGACAGATAGCTATCGAGGTATCTAGTGAGGTTATGGGAATTCAGATTTTTATATTTGATTCTCGGCCCATGTTTATGTATTTGTGTAGGGTTTCTTTTCTCACAACCCTAGACCTATATAAGACATATTTTAAAGGCCGTCACATAAGAGAATACAAGGAGAACATATGCAAAAGGTGACCAATGCCTTATTCTCTAAAAAAGAAGCTACTGCATCTTTACGCTTTAGGGTTTTGTAACCAAGTGCTTCTTGATCTTCATTATTGATGAAGTGAAGAACTTTGCAGCCAACATCTTCTTCAAGTTGGTGTATTAGTCACGTACTAGGATGAGGATGATGATCTAACTTTTATAACTGATGAGATTAACAAGTTTCTTCAATTTAGGAAAAAGGATAAGGGCAAACCTCCTAGGAAATCTAAATCCTCAAGGAAGGCCAAGAATGAGAAACCCTTCATCTAATGCCATGAGTGTAAAGGTTTTGGTCATATGAGGATAGAGTGTCCAAACTACCTCATGAAAGAAAAGACCAAGGAGTCAAAAGTTAAAGGGTTGTTTGCTACTTTGAGTGATATTGAGAATGACTATTCTGATGAGTATGTGGATGAATGTAGTCACATTATGGCATTTGTTGTCTCAACCGATAAGGTGATTGTGGAGAGTGCTAGTGACAGTGAGGATTCTTCTGATGATGAAGTACCCAAGAAGATGACCCTTCAGGAAGCCTATGATAAACTAAGCACTGAATTTATAAAATCTAAAAAGACTTCTCATCTTTGTAGAAAAGAGCTTAATGAGGTAAAAACTAAAAAAACTAATCTGTTAGTCAAGCTAGATGAGACTAGAAGATTAGTTGAGACTCTTGTTGTAGAGAACACCTCATTAGAAGAGAAGGTCAAGAGTTTTGAGGTTGAGTTTAGTCAAGCTAGAACTTAAATAGAGAGGATATTTAGTGTAAAGCTTGATGAGGTATTAAGTACTCAAAAGCCTAGTTTTGATAAGACTGGTTTAGGATATGATGTTTTCTCCGACCCCCCCTCTTCCACGGCTTCTGGATCAAGAACTGTCTTTGTGCCAAAATCTGAGAAAGGTAATAAAGGTATTAAAGGTATGAAATCCAAAATTGATTTAACTAATTCTAAATCCTTTGTTAGACTTCATGTTTGTCACCATTGTGGTGTTTCTAGACACATTCGTCCTAATTGCTTTAAGTTGTATCCTCAAAAGCAAGTGTCCAAACGGTCACAGGTTTTCTCTCAAGGACCTACACCTTTGTTTGGAGAGTTATTAAAAACTTTGAGCTTTTTAACTCACTTTCAAGATAATTTTAATTCTTCTATGTCCTTTAGTAGACATACTAAGACACGTGTCTTTCCATCTTCACGGCCAAAGACTCGTGCTGTGTGGGTGAGAAAGGAGCCTAAAACTTAATTATCTGTTCTGTTTGTCATCTTCTTTAATTCTTTCTATATAAAGTAAGACTCCTTTTACTTGATTTCTTATCTGTTTTTGGAACTATGCTTTCATGCATCTGCACCTTTTTATCATGTCTTCATGCATATGCATTTTTCTTTCTGCTTTCATGTTATTTGTCTATTTTTGTTTAGTTGTTTAGTTTTTATTTTGTTTTATTTTCAAAATAAAAATGAAAAGGAAAAATACAAAAATACAAAAACAATGTATGTTTTGTGTCCATTGGTACTTGTGTACATTGAATGGCCATTGAAACCAAATTTTCTAAACTTTGTATCTCTTGTAACTTAGATGAGCATCTCTATGCATAACTAAGCAAATGAGTTTTGTGGTTTGTGTTTATGATGAGTAAGATTAAATAATCTCTTGTACTTAACACTCGTTAGGACATATGTGATTCACTTGTTAGGAACATATGTCACTATTTTATGTAATTGGCTAATTCTTTGACAAAACGCACTTTACTTGTATTTGAGTAGATCTAGGATGTGTTTAATACTCCAAAGAACAAGAGTTCAAGTCTAATATTGAAGTCATGTAAGTCTGTCCAAGAAACAAGTGAAAAAGTGCTAATTCATTAAATCTTGATAGCTGCTTGATAGATAGTTATCGAGTTATCTATCGAGGTTACAGGAATTCAGATTTTCAGATTTGATTTTTGGCCCATATTTATGTATTTATGTAGGATTTCTTTTCCCACAACCCTAGACCTATATAAAGCTTATTTTAGATGCCATCACATAAGAGAATACAAGGAGAACATATGCAAAAGGTGACCAATGCCTTATTCTTTCAAAAAGAAGCTACTGCGTCTTTGCGTCAAGTGCTTCTTGATCTTCATTGTTGATGAAGTGAAAAACTTTACACCCAACATCTTCTTTAAGTTAGTGTGTTAGTCATGTACTAGGAGCCGTGTATCTTTGATTAGTCACGTACTGGGATCTGTGCATCAAAAGGGTAGCGTTCATATATTGAAGAGTTCAGAGGTTTTGAAGCGGTAAAAAGTTTTTGCTGTAAGTTTATCTACGAGGATTGTACAGTCTAGAGACAAAGGTTTTGTACTAAATCTAAAACTTCTCTTTACCATAGTGGATTACTTTTCGGGAAGGTTTTCCCCAGATGTTTTTACTGTGAAACTAGTTTGTTTTATTAGTTTTTCCAGGTTATCATATCTTGTCTTATTTATTTTTCCGCTGCATGATTTTGACATGATATTGATATTTTTTTGTTTTAACAAGATTTATTCATAATAAATCTAATTAACAACTTAAGTTTAAAACTTGTTAATTCTATTAACTGGGTCTAAATTTTCCAACAAGTATTATTAGAGTTATATGATGATTGCAACATGATAGGCATTGGCATGAATATGGACAACAGACATGTATGGGTGAGACTATGAAACGAACCTAATATGATATGATGGCGGCTATATTGTACTCCAAATTTGTGTAAAATAAACCTATCCATTGAATATTGACTCCAAAGTTGCATTTATCTTTGGATTGTAAATCTTATCCATTGAATAATTGAGTTTTGGCTTTAATTGCCATGTTGTAGCTATTAGGAGAAACGTGTACACCTTGCAATGAATTTTTTATTGCTTTTAACATATTATTCATATGGGGATAATTGGTTTTGGCTTTATTTCACATGCGTCGCCATTGAGAGAAACGTTTAATAAACATTGGAATATGTTGTTAACGTGTACCCCCTTTTTATTTTCGACCAATGCCAAAATCTCTTCTCACTGGTTTTTGAAGCCATTGACAAAGATCAGAGCAAGGTGATGAGTTTCATATGCCTCAATTATTGTTCAATAAGATTTGCAAAGACTATTTTGTTTTACAAAGCCTTAATAGTGATCCTTAATGTGTTGGTGTGTGTAGTCCTTTGTCTCCCACAAAGTTATTATATGGAAGAATTCTTAGAAATAGTTTCAAGGTGTTGTTTAGAAGATTTGAACTGAACTCATGGATCTCATAAGGTGAGGAAACTACTAGATTTTTTTTTTTCTCAGAGAAACTACTAGACTAATTATTGGAATATTAATTAAATAATTAAATATATTAGTTTCTAACAATTTAAACTTTGAAAACAATTGGTAATTTATTACCAATCCCTTAAAATTGGGACTTGTGTTTGGTCCAGTGTCTAGTTGCATTAGATCTATCAAAATGATAACACTTGTCCAAGAGTGGACATATGGCATCATCCAGATGGATCCAGTGCAACTAGACATTGGATCAAATCCTTACCCCTAAAATTGAGATATGTGATTTTTTTTTTCAATGCCGTGGCCGGTGGTGTCATTTACTATTGTTTTTGGCCCAGAAAAAGAGTTAAGATTTTTTTTTTTTTTTTTTAAACTTTAATGTCATGTTACAAGAAATACTCTTCCATTTGTTAAAGGTTCCCAATGAGCTAAGCTTGAACCCACTTCATGTTTCTTTCACTTAGAGACATATCATGCAATAAAAATATAGTAGTAATTTTTTTTTTTTTAAGAGAAACAAACACACACACAAGGAAGAGGGAAAGAGGTTCTAACATAAAGACACACCACAATTCCACTCAAAAGTCATGGTAACTTTTAAGGGAGGGTGGAGCAAGTTATACTACACACAACACACTTTTTTAAATAATGTGGGACAATTTCCCTTTTTTTTTTTTTGAGAAACAAACACACACACTAGTAATTAATTTTTTGTTTGACTAGGCTTCCCAAAATAATCCAAATATCAAGGACAGTAATATATCGTTTGAGCACAGCACTGAAGTTTGACGTGAATTTATTGCAAGTCATTGCAAGAAACACGCTATTATACTTTGATACATAGGCCAAAATGGGCAAATGCCCTTTTCGTGCAAAAAAAAAGTGGCGTTTTGCCCCCTTTCCTAAACTAATTAGGGAAATTCTTCTCTTTTGTAACTCAATTTTCTAAAAATCGAGTTAAAAAAAAAAAATGGAGCCCTATAGTAGCGTTTTAAGGAGCCTATAACGACATTTTAAGGACCTATAGTGACGTTTTAGAATTTAAGCTCCATGAACTCGAGTTGTAGGCAATTTGTTTTATTTTATTTTTTTACCTATAACTCGAGTTCATGGAGCTCGAGTTCCAAAATGCCACTATCGTTCCTTAAAACATCACTATAGGCTTCTTAAAAATGCCACTATAGGGCTTAACTTGATTTTGAAAAAATCGAGTTTCAAAACAGAGACATTTCCCTAATTAGTTTAAGAAATTAGGCAAAACGCTGGATTGTTTGCACAAAAAGGACATTTGCCCATTTTGGCCTTGATACACAAAGAAAACACAGGGATTACAGACAAAAAACTTTAGGATGTTTGGTTTATTCACTATAGCATAAAAAGATTAATCTTACTGCCTTAAAACAATTAAGTTGATAAGTTTTTTTTTTTTTTTTTTTTATTGGTTCTCATTTAGATTCACTACTAACAATCTAATATAATTTTTTTACTTAATAATAATTAGATTTTGTTAGGTTATGCGTTTAGAAAAATACTTCAAGAATTTTGTTTTGAGAATAAAAAACAATTGATTTTTTGACAGCTTTTTATATTCTCCATAAAAGAAAAGTTAACAAATGCTGTAAGAGTATTGATTTAAGAACTATTTAAAAAAAAATTATGAGAAAAAAAAGCAATTAATTTTTTTAACAATTTTTATATTTATTATAATATAAAAGTGGTTTCAAATCCTTCAGAAAATAATCTATTAAAAAATGCTTTAAGATATCCGTTAACATGACCTTTCTCATAAAAGTGGAATTGAAAGTTTTCTAAAATATTTTATTAACAAATATCTAAACCTATTCATTAACTGGACCATTATAATTTATCACCTTGTGATTTTTTCCAATGTCTCTACTCTCTAGTAGACTCATTTAGCTAAAAATTCAAATGAACCTTAGAAAAAAAGCCACCCTACAAAAGAAGACAAAAGAGGCCACCTAGCCAGCACTTGGGGCTCGGGTTCCCTATTGGCTCCAGACCAAGGAAGTCAATACCGTACCGGAGGCTGTACCGGTTTGGCCACCGGTACAATATATTTCGGATATCGGTCAATACCGGTGTACCGTTTTGGGTTTACCGCTATTTTATATATTTAATATATATATATATATATATAACTAACAATAAATGTGAATTTTTGTTTAATTGACTAGACATTTAAAAAAAAATTATAAAGCAAATTTTATATCTCTCAAATCCAAAGTTGTTGCACATGTACAAGCCAAAATATACCTGCCAACATTTGTTACTATTTTTTTTAGTTTTTATTCTCTTCCACTATTTTTAGTATCTTTTATTATTATTATTTTTTATTTGCAATGTATTTTTTATTATTACTAATATATATATATATATATATTTTTTTTTTCCTATACCTAATTGCTCCTTCCCTCGTTTTTATCACCTTGAATTTATTTTCTTTCACACCTTTTTTTTTTTTTTTTAATGCTTCACAGGCAGGTAGGCGGCAGGCCTAATTGATAGCTCTTTCACATTTTGTTTTCCTTTTTTCTCCTCCACATCACAAGCCTATCCACTCACCTGACACTTACCTCCAATTTCCAAGAATGCTTTATCTTCACACGTTTAAACACTCTTCACATTTCAAAGTTCATTCATTCATTTATTTTACTTCAAATCTATATCCTTTAGTTTCACTTTCAGCTCACCTCTCTCTCTAGTTTCATCTCCTCTCTCAAGTGCCACCATCCATCACCACTCAAGATTCAGTGAGATGCCATTGGCTTCAGTGAAAAAAGAGATGGTGAGTGCATGAGGTGATTTGAACTTCATTTTGCAAAGTTATTGTGCATTTTTCTTTCATTTTTCTCTTTCTTTTTGCTGGGTTTTCTTAGCTTACTCAAATTTGCATCATCCTACTCTTAAAAAACTGCTAAAATTACCAAAAAGAAAAAGAAAAGAAAAAAAAAAAGCATTTCATGTTTCAGCCCGGTATGCATTTACTGGTCGGAACACCCGGATTTCGCTGGTACGGCCGGTACAAGGCCGGTACGCCCGGTATTTTTCCCGGTACGAAATAGGGGGGTTGAGCGTACCGAATCACTGGCCGGTACGGTATATACCGGCCGTACCGGCCGGTACGGTACGAGATTCACTTCCTTGCTCCAGACACTGTTAATTATTTTCTGATAACAATTCCTAACAAAAGTAGAGTGGGGTTGTATTTTGTACCTTAGATTAGGAACATTTCTAGGTGAAGTACAAACAAATATGCACATAATTCTTGGGCGCCATTTATGATTGTGATGGAAGGGCCCCAAATCAGTTGCTCCACTTAATGAAAGGTTGTTGGAATATTGTTCAGATATATTGGTTGGGGTTTCAAATGCAATTGCGATTGCTGATAGCAATATTGTTTGAAATATTTATGAAGGAATAATGTGGTTAGTTATGTGGTGAAAGTTTACATCAAATAATAACATTGTTTTTAGAAACAGGACTGAACTAGTTAATTCAACTTAGAATCGGTCAAGTAAAAAACCGGTCAAGAACCAGAAAAAATCAGGAATCAGGCTCTTTCTCGGTTTTTTTACCGTTCTGGTTTTTAAAACTATAAATAATAATAATAAGTGTTAGGTTTTAGACCCATGTAAACTAGATTGTTTAACTTCATTAATTAACCAAGTGAATACTTAGGTTTATTATTCAGATATAAGTTAAAACAATAAAGTCATATCATGTAAAGCAGCGGAAAATAAAGAACACAATAATATGATTACCCGGGAAAACCAAACATGTAAAAAATTTGGGAAGGATTTAACCTAGCTATCTTCAAGATAAAAAGCAAATCCACTATAAAGAATCGAAGTTTACAATAAAACTTAGACTACTAACATCCTATTGCTACCACATGTAGAACTTACTGACACGACCACGTGCAAACTCCGAATCCACGGACTCCTTTTCGATTAGGCCTTTGCAACACAAGCACCCACACTTGTGATTAAAAAAAAAAAAAAACTCTCATGTTTGTGACTCCAAGACCACCCTTGAAGGTTTAGATCATCAACACCTTTAATGGCTAGAGAAGACAGCAACTTCTACAATACCGGATCTTGAGATTCTTCAAGGAATAACGCCAGTAGAAAATATGAGAGAGCTTTTTGGGTACAAAACCCTAGATACAAAAAAGACACACTTTTCTCTCTCTGAAAGCCTTATAAAAACATGCTTAGGGTTTCCTTTATATACCAGGAGAAGTAGATATAAAACTCTAATCCTTTTTGGGCTTGAATTGCTGTTTTGGCTTAATTAAAATTTTGCAAATATAACTTTCGATTGGTCAGGCTTGTCTCTCGATTGGTCGAACCATGCAAATTTTGAAATCTTATTTCTGCAGTTTACTTGTTCTTAAATCTTGACTTGAATCACTTTGAGCATTGTCTAATAATATCTATTGACTCTAGGATCTATATCTAGACAAGTTTGTGTTCACTATTTGCCAATTGTTCTAAACTTTTAGAACCTAACAATAAGAGTGCATGATTAATTTAATATAATTAAGTCCAAACCTATAGGTAAGGGTTTTTTTTGGGTTTGTTGATACTTTTACATATAAGGGTACTATTAACAGGTGCCTTAAAGCATTTGTTAATGAACTATTTAAAAAAAGTTTTGATACCACTTTCATGAAAAATATAAAAAAGCTATCAAAAAAATCAATTTTTTTTTTTTTTTTTGTCTTTTCTCATATAAACTTCTAAAAATATTTCCTCAACCAATGTTCTTAAGGCATTTATTAACTTTTTCCATATTATATTAATCATTCAATTAAAGTCTCCGAAAGTGTTGTCTCCCCCAACAAATATGAATGGTAATATGTTTCTTTAAAAAAAGAAAAGAAAAAAGAATGGTAATATATATAAGCTGTTAAAAAAATAGAAAAGTCAGATAATCTTTACATTTCAAGCTCTTTTTGTCCAAGCCTTATAGAAATCGGAACCATTATACTAATTAATAATATTGGTAGCTATGATATCATCAAAATTACGTAGATTGTAATAAGAATTAGATCAATTTTATTATACTGATTGGGATGGTTGCACATGAACTTTTTTGGGGAGGGTTATTTAAATTTCAATTTCTTTTTTATGCTTCTAGTAAGATGGTGTTTTGATCATTTAAGTAATTGGATTTATTTGTAATTTGGTGCCAAATGTTTGGAAGTCAATAACCCAAACGGTGGTCAGCAGATGATGTTGGTTTTTAAGACAAATCTAACTTCATAATTTAATATTTGATTTAAAATTTTTTTTAGACTTTTAGTAACTTATTACAATTAAGATGCTTCTTCCTATAATCTTTGTCATCTTATGAAATTTTGCTTTCTTGTAGTTTGAGTAAATAATTTATCTATTATGGCATGAAATTTGGGACTAGTGGCTGAATAATTTGATCAAATTAGTCAAAATCAATCTAAATCTAAAAAATTTCAAATATTGGAAGCTGTACTTGGCTATTGATAGCCTGTGAGTTCTTTTATATTGCTGTTTTTCAGCTTGTTTCAATAAAAAATTAATTAATTAATTATAAAAGAATTCAAATATTTAACATTCATACTTAGTCTTCTTTCTTCTCATTTTGAAGTTGTTACTTTCGTTTGGTAACCATATTGATAGATGGTTTTTAGATGCCAAAATAAATATATAATCAATAAATGTGCTTTGCATTTTCAAACTGCAACCAAATTATTTTAATTAATGGTAAATATCTATTTAGTTAAAAATATTTTTCATAATATTAATAGCATAAATAATAATAATAATAATAATATTATTATTATTATTATTATTATTATTATTGGATGGGGATCAATCTAAGGTCAACTTGTCCATAGTGGTCGTCCATAACTAGACCACGTCCAAAAAGCTTTGTGGAGGAAAAAAGAACTCAGGGTGAGCATCATAGGTGGAAATACAATTCATTCATAGTAATAAAGCCATCCAATTTCAAGAAGGTCGTCCATGACCCAAAAGCATGGAGACTAGAAAGTGAATTCTACAAGAAAGTTCTCAAAAGAGCTCCATAGAATAGACCACGATGCACTACTCCTAAAATGTGGAGGAGATTTCCCGTAATTTGCTCAAAGTACCCCATTATCTCCATTAACCACACACATCACCTATGATGGTGGTGGATCCGAACAAGTAGACCCACTTCTAACTCTCTATAAAAGGAGCAAGTCCCATTCACCCAAGGTAAGTTCAACCATTCATTATTTCCTATCCTTGTATTCTAGAGAGAAAATTGACTTAACCGTCAGAGGTTCCTTGGCCGAGTTACACCAGTCACTCTTAACAGTTCTTTCTTTCCTTTTAGGACCTACAACTATCACCATAGCTCGAAACATACCAGCTTACTAATTTCGTGATCATCAGTTGGTGTTGTCTGTGGAAAGTAGTGAGTAAAATTTCTAAGTGTTAACCTCTTAGCTTTCCAAGACAAAATGGCTGCATTGTTCGGACTAGGTCAATGACTATTAGTCCAAAACACTAGAAGAGTGGAAATGCCTTCATCCACCCAAATCGTGCACCAGCACCAGCACTAACCATCCAGCAATAGTTGTAGTCCATGGTCACTATAATAGCAAACTTGAGTAACAAAACCAAGAGTTAACTAGAGAAGTTAACAGACACCGTCAACAGCGCTGTGGAGGGAGCAAAGCAAAATTCAAAGAATGAAGGAGCTGAAAACAGTGGTGAAGGAGGAGATCATTCTAGAGGAACTACCACTCATAGAGTACCACACTGGGAGAGAGATAGATCAAATGAAAAGAGCCATGGAGGAGATGAAGGACTCCATAAGGAGGGTAAATCACGTGGATGACCTCATCCACAGAACTGAATCTCTCTTCATCACATCCATCACAAGTNGTGCATTTTCTTTCATTTTTCTCTTTCTTTTTGCTGGGTTTTCTTAGCTTACTCAAATTTGCATCATCCTACTCTTAAAAAACTGCTAAAATTACCAAAAAGAAAGAAAAGAAAAAAAAAAAGCATTTCATGTTTCGGCCCGGTATGCATTTACGCCGGAACACCCGGATTTCGCGGTACGGCCGGTACAAGGCCGGTAGCCCGGTATTTTTCCCGGTACGAAATAGGGGGTTGAGCGTACCGAATCACTGGCCGGTACGGTATATACCGGCCGACCGGCCGGTACGGTACGAGATTCACTTCCTTGAAAAAACACCCATCAACCTCCCATTGGATAGATGAAAATAAACTTCCACATAACTATATGATATGGCTATTGCAATATGTAGAAATGATTTTGGAGATGTACTCTTTGCTAACTCTTTCATGCTATCACCGATGGATCCACAATTTGTATCTTGTTTAGAAAACATGAGCTAATTAGGCAAACCCCATCTTAATAATTGGGGATTTTTTTTTTTTTTTTTAATTTATACAAGATAGAAATTCTACTCTACTCTAATCTAAGTATATATGTGTATGAAGTTCCCTCATGAAGACTTAAACCTCGACTCTTGCCCCACACACCCCACAAGTACTTATACTTGTAGAGTGACCATTGCACCAAGGGTGTGCAGTAGTATTAGGGAAAATTCTTAAGTATTCTCAGTGCATAGCTCCATTTTTTTCACATTTATGGTGGACCCTATTATGAATTTAATGAATAGACTTCACTATAAATGTGAGATGAGTGAGCATCGTTCACCGTGTTCTAAAAATACCTAAATATTACTCTGTGAGGCCTGCATTTTTCAAGATTTGAAAACGAAAAAACAGGTTTGAAAACACCTGACCAAACAAGCCCAAACTTTTATTACCTATTATTAGTTTTGAATTTATTAGTGTTGTGCAGATAGCACCCCAGGACTCAAATTAATAACAATAAATAAGCAGAAATTAAATAACAAGTACACACCAAGAACACAAGAATTTACGTGATTCGGCAAACTGCCTACCTCCACGGGGACGACGAAGAAATTTTACTATAAAAACAGGGAGATACAATAGAACACAAGAACACTCTTAAGAAACCTAAATTCCAATTACACTCTAACACTCTCTCACAGAACAATAAGAATAGAAGCTGGCTGCCTCTTTTTTTTTTATTTTCTCTCACGCGGCTGCTCACTAGGTTAATTGAAATTACTTTAATCACATGGCTGCCCTTTATCTCAAACCTAATATATATTTATCTATATATAAAAAGCGGCTATGTCGCTACAATGCTTCGGCACTATGCAAGCACTGTAGCGGCAACAATGTTTTAGTGAGGCACTTTTTCTTTTCTTTTTTTTCTTTTTTTTTTTAAGTCTTTCGTTTGTATTTTTTCCTTATATATATATTGTTATACTAACACAACAAATTTTATAATTATTGAAGTGTCAATTTCTTATAAGTCAAAATAAAATAATAAAATATGAAATTGTGACTAACCACAACTGAAAATAAATGTTTTGTGAAAAGCGGAAATGCCGCTACAATTTGCACTGTTCATCAACAGTGTCATTTTGGTGAGACACTTTGTCTTTTTTTTTTTTTAGTTTTGAACAGTAGCTACAGATCCAAGCGACATTGTAGCTACAATAGCTACCTTTCTTTTTTTTTAGTCTTCCGTTTGTACTTTTTTTTCCCTTTTATATATATTGTTATACTGACGCAACAAATATCACAATATTTTCACAATTATTGAGATGTCAATTTCATTGCCGCTTTAGTGTTTTAGCATTGTTCATTCAGTGTTTTTATACTGTTCATCTACAGTGCCATTTTGGTGAGCCACTTTGTCCTTCTTCTTCTTCTTCTTCTCTTCTTCTTCTTTTTTTTTTTTTTTTTTTTTTTTTTTTTTTTTTTTTTTTTTTGTGAACAATAGCTACAATATCAAGCGGCATTGTAGCTACAGTAGTAACAATTTTTTTTTCCAGTCTTCCATTTGTATTTTTTTTTTCCTTATATATATATATATATATTGTTACACTAACACAACAAATTTCATAATATTTTCACAGGTGTCAATTTCTTATAAGTCAAAATAAAATAATAAAATATGAAACTTTGACCAACCACAACTGAAACTAAATCTATATATAAAAAGCACGAATGCGCTAAATCACTATAGTTACAGTGCTTTGGATTCAAGAGCCACTTTTTTTCCCAAGTTTTGAACAGTAACTACAGTGCAAAGTGGCACTGTAGTTACAGTTTTTTTTTTTTTCTTTTCAGTAATCGGTTTGTTTTTTTTCTTTCCCCCTTTTAAATATTTATGTAAGCTAGTATATATATATTGTTATACTGACATAACAAATTTCATAATATTTTCACAATTATTGACGTGTCAATTTCTTACAAGTCGAAATAAAATAATAAAATATGAGACTGACCAATCACAACTAAAAATGAATGTTTAAGAAAATGTTACAACACTTATTGTGCAGTGCTTTTGGTTTATTCAACTGGCATAGTAGCTACAGTGCCTAAAGGGGTTTTTTTTTTTTTTTTTTTATCAGTAATGGGTTTGTGTTTTTTTTTTTTTTTTTTTTTTTAAATATTTATGTAAGCTGGTATGTATATTGTTATACTGACACAACAAATTTCACAATTATTAATGTGTCAATTTCTTACAAGCTGAAATAAAATAATAAAATATGAGACTGTGACAAACCACAACTAAAAATAAATATTTTGGGAAAATGTTACAACACTTATTGTATAGTGTTTTTGGTTTATTCAACTGGCACGATAGCTATCGTGCCTAAAGTTCTTTTTTTTTTTTTTTTAATTTTAACTGGTTTATATATTGTTATACTGACACAATAAATTTTACAATATTTTCACAATTATTGACGTGTCAATTTCTTACAAGTCGAAATTAAATAATAAAATATAAGACTGTGACCAACCACAACTAAAAATAAATGTTTTGAGAAAATGTTACAATTCTTATTGTTATCACAATGTTTTCATAATTGTTGAGATCTTAGTTTCTTATACATCAAATAAAAAAATGCTGAGTCCACAACATTTTAACATTAATTTATACAGTGCCTAAAGTTTTTTTTTTTTTTTTTCCAGTTATCAGTTTGTGTTTTTTTTTTTTTTTTCCTTTTAAATATTTATGTAAGCTGACATATCTATTAACTATATAAAAAGAGCCAAAGGCTCATGAATAGTATTTTTTTGGTTTATTCAATTAGTAAGGTGCACTTTCTCTTTTTTCTTTTCTTTTTCCCCCTTCAAGTATGCCAGTTGGTTTGAGCTTTGTTTGTTTTTTTTTTTTTTTTTTTTTTTTAAGATCTTTATATGTTTACTTTGTACTTGCAATGCAAGTTTATATTGTAAATACACAAAAATGGTTAATATTATACACATTTGCACAAAAAATGGTAAATATTGTACAAAGTTTGTAAATGTGTACGAAATTTGCCAATTTTTTTGTGTCTACAATATAAATTTACATTGTAATTAAGTACAATGTATACATAGAGATATTTTGAAAATGTTATAACGCATGTGTCAATTCCTTATGAGTCAAAATAAAATAAAATAAAATAATAAAATATTATACCTCGAGATCTAGTACAACTAAAAATGTCATGACATTTTGTTGTTATTACAATATATTCACAACCAGGGGCGGAGCCAGGATTTTTTGTTTGGGGGGGCCAAATTTTTTTACTAATATATTAGTCTTGAGTCAAGATAAACAATCACACACATGCATAAACGTACATACACAAATATAAACATTAATATTTTGATACTAAAGTAGGTCATAATTTATAAATATATTGTGAATAAAATTAATAACTTTCACATATGTATATTCGCAAGATAATTTTTTAGGGAAATTTATTATCTTTTAAACTCCAATACTATACAAAGATATTAAACATGTACAAAAAACGAATTAGAAAAAACAAAAACTATTTGTCTCTATAACTTCTAGACTAATTGACAAATTCTATTAGTTTTTAAAAGTATCATTGGACAAACTCAAACATTTGGGGGGGTCAACTTGTACAAAAACAGTCTAGTTTGATATTAAACATGTATAAAAAACGAATTAAAAAAACAAAAACTGCCTTATCTTTATAACTACTAGACTAATTGATAAATTCTATTGGTTTTTAAGAGCATCATTGGACTAACTCAAACATTTGGGAGGGCAAACTTCTATTTTTGTAGCTAAATATTTAGATTTTTAATACTTACACATAATAAAAAATAATTTTTTTAAATTTTGGGGGGGCCATGGCCCCCCCAAGCCTTGCTATAGCTCCGCCCCTGTTCACAACTATTGAGGTGTGAGTTATAGGTCAAAATAAAATAATAAAATATTAGACTGAGATCTGTTACGGTTTTATACGATTGAGATTAACTTTTTATGACATAACTATCAAAATTCTTAAAATTAATGTCTCTTTTGATTAATGCAAATCTCTATATATTTTAAAAATCAAATGATTTATATTTTTATTTTGTAATATAAATAAAATTTAAAATTAATTCTAATTACTACTTGTTTTTTCCATGGCTAGCACGTTGCACGTGCTGCCTTGACCGGTATATATATATATATATATGTAATAGGTCGGCAACACTAGGAGATACATTCCTAGTTGTACGGTCATCCTGACCGACTTACAAGAATGGGCTTGGGCTTCAGTGGCCATTCAAGCCGCCCACGTCAACAATTAGTATTGTTGTAAATTGTAACTATTTAAAGTGGAAATGAAATGGCATCTGGCAGAGTTAAAATCTTCTGTCCCACTTTTCTTATTTTATTTTATATTTTATCGATAAATACTTGTTATGTGTTCACTTAATTAATTAATAACTGTAGTATTAATAAGTTAATAATGATAATATTTAATTAATTAAGTAAATACGTGACAAGTATTTATTGATGGAGTATAGAGTGAAGGTATAGAGAGGAGTAAGGAAAGTAGATGAGAAGATTTGGGCTCATCTAGCAGTGGCACAAAACTGGTCTATTTTAACGTCTTTTTCCGACTCTCTCGCCAACAGAGCCCTCTTTTTGCCGTGTATATTGTCTTCTCTTCCACAGTTGCTCTTCCACAGTTTCACTTTGCCTTTTGCTCTATTCTTTTACTTTGAAGATTTTGTTCTTTTGGACACACATTCATAAGCCAAGCCAGAACCAAGGCCATATATTAAATCAAAGAAGAGTCTTTTTTGTTGAAGAGAGAGAGAGAGAATGGCTCTGAGTTTGAATTCAATGATGAGCTTCCCTTCTCATAAGCTCTCTTCGAAATCCATTAAGCTCAGATCTCCTAGAGTCTTAATGGCCTCCACTTTTCACTCTACCTCCAAGTAAGTCATATTATGCACTCATTTTATTCTATCAATTTATATGTATTGATTCATTGCATTTTGGAGGTGAACCATGGGTTGTTTTGTTATTTCTTTAAAAACTTGCAAATGGGTATGATTGAAAATGAGTTTTTAGTGGTTTTTTGCAAGTGGGTGATATCAAAAATGAATTTTTAGTGATTGTTTGGGGATGGGTGAAATTTTAGAGACTCTTTTGTTATAAAGAAAATCTGGGTTTTTGGTATTTGATGTTGACTGAGCTATGTATTGCTGGGTTATATCATGTGGAGTGGTTTTGATCTCAAAATGTCTTTCAAATGTTGTTTTCTGATGTGGGTGTTTTGTCTTTTTCTTGAATGCTAATTGAAATTGCATCTCATTTTTGGTCTATTTGGATTCCACTGCTTTTGATTTCTTTTAAAGCTGATTTTACCTGCATGTTGCTTGAAATTAGTGTGGCACAGTTCTGCTTGAAAACTGTATTTCATGGAATTCTATTGTCTGATTTTTTGTTATAATTGTTTCTTGAAAAACTGTATTGCATTGCATGATGGACTGTCTGATTCACCTATGTTTGTTGGAAAGTGAATGAAAAATAAGCAAATATTTATATTAGTGGAGATGATTGGTCATTATTTTAATCCTTACTTTATGCTATTATTTCTTTTTGAAATTATATATTGTGCACCAGTTTTGGTCTTTTTTATTGATGGAGATGATTTCTTGTACAGTAGTTTGGATCCTTATGGGTTTTATGTTGTGATCTTTAACGTGCACGGTGGCTTTGACCTTCTCAGGTTGAGGGATTGAGTATGCATGCATTATTTATCATTTATGTCATTTGTTGAGAGTTAGGTCTGATTTTCTGGGTTAACCTTTTCTTTTAGAACATGGTCATGTTGGTTGGCTGGTTTTATATTTTTGGATATGATTTATTTGACTTCTTGTATTTCCTGTCTTAATTGCTTTTAGTTTTCTTCCTTTCTGTTAATGCATTCTGGTTTATCTTATTAATTGGCTGTTTCTTGTATTTTCTTTTTTTTTCTGGGTTATATAATTCATGAGTAGTTCTGATTTCTCCAACTCTGCTTTTTCTTTGTTTCCTATAATTTTTTTATAAAAATAAAATAAAATATCATTAATTTTAATTTATTTATTTTTGTTGATTATGATTTGCTTTTGTATTTTTATAATGTGGTTTTCATGTCTTAAAATTTCTTTACCTTTGTTCTATTTCAAAAAATTTTGAACTAATGTGCTACTGTGAGCAACATGTGATACATGTGTATATTTCTTTCTCTAGTTTTCATCAACCTAGAGTTTGGTAGCTGAATCTTTGACTTCTTTGTTCTCCACATGGACGGTGTTTGGTCAAGTTTGGTCATGTTTTTCTTTGATTGGCTTACTTGGATAACCTCTTTCAATCTTGCAAATAATATTCTCTCTCTCTCTCTCTCTCTGTAGTTTCTTGATCATCTGTATTCAAAATTCCATATTCTTTGTTGCTTGAGACATCATACAAACAAGTCTAGTATTGTACAATGTAGTTTAGAGATTCTCTCCAAACTTTATGAGTATAATTATAATGCTCTCTTTCTCACTCTCTGCTTGGTCCATTGTTTTCAGCTTTAAGTTATTATTTTTCAAGTTGCTAAAAACATATTATTTGCGAGACTTGTTTTGTGGTATTATTATTCTAATAACTGAACCTGATTTTAAACTCACCAATGCACTGGAGACAGTTGTCCCAGTTGTATAATCATATCTTGGATGTAGTCTGCCCTGTGCTTAATGATCGTAGGACTAAAGTATCACACTATTTGCTAGGATATTCATTATGAAGTGATCTTTAGAAATAAGCAATTCTGGGCCTGGGCTGTTTTTTCACACAATCGTTCAAGTTCATATTGTGCAACTAAAGTATGTCTGCCTAAATTTGGTGGCGAATTGGAGCTTTTTTTTAAAAATTTTTTTTTTTTTAAGTTCTCTCTGAATACTACTTATTAATGATTATTTGAAGTTGCATACCCATTTGCTCTCCCTGGTGCTGCTCAATGCATGCCATGCATTGTTTGAATATTAAAAAAAAAAAATCCAAAATGAGAGATTGCAACTTTACTCTTGCATATTTTCATCTCCCTTGTCATATATGAAACCTCCTACATATGTCACACTTTGACACTTTTACCCATACTTCATGCAATTTGTATGAGCATGAACCTGATATGGGTGGCATTTAATAGTTGCCTGGTAGTCTATAACAGCAGCAACAAAGCTATAGTGTCAAAACTTTGGGGCTATCTAGGAATTATTAATGTATATGGGAGTGTATTATAATTTTTTCATCTTAGGATTGAAAGCTTTATTATGGTAGTTTCATAATTCATCTGAAGTTTTTGTTTCTAATCACTGTTTGTTCTGTTTCTTATAGAGAGGCAGAGAATCTGAAAAAGCCACATTTCCCTCCGAGGGAGGTACATGTTCAGGTGACTCATTCCATGCCACCTCAGAAGGTGGAGATTTTCAAATCATTGGAGGGTTGGGCTGAGGAGAACATCTTGGTGCACCTAAAGCCTGTTGAGAAATGTTGGCAGCCACAAGATTTTCTGCCTGAACCTGAATCGGAAGGATTCTTTGAGCAAGTCAAGGAGTTGAGGGCAAGAGCAATGGAACTTCCTGATGACTATTTTGTTGTGTTAGTTGGAGATATGATCACAGAGGAAGCTCTTCCAACTTACCAGACAATGCTTAATACCCTGGATGGTGTTCGAGATGAGACCGGTGCAAGCCTTACTTCTTGGGCAATATGGACAAGGGCATGGACTGCCGAAGAGAATAGGCATGGTGACCTTCTCAACAAGTATCTTTATCTCTCTGGACGGGTGGACATGAAACAAATTGAAAAGACAATTCAGTATTTGATTGGGTCAGGAATGGTGAGATTCTCGATCCCCCTTGGTCAATTTTGTTGTTATTATCTTCTTCTTTTTTTTTCTAAAACCAAAACACAGTTTGGAAATAATTTCCAGATGTTGAACTTAGGAAATTTTTCAATGTGAGGAAAACATATCAAAGTTTATAAATCTGAAACTGAAATAAACTATAAGAAGTGGGAATATTTTGAGTATAGTTGGTTCTCAATTTCTAGTCTCACTTCAATTCTTTTTAAAATCTTCTCTCATTCACTAGACAGTATGTTAAGCTTGAATTGATGTGATAAATAGCATTTAGAGAAACAGAGCAAAAGTGAGACAAAATTTAAATGGTCTTTTATTTTTATGTTCCTGCATCTCTCTCTCTCTCTCTCTTGGGGGTGGGGGGTGCCTGTCCATCTATTTCCAAAGCTTTGTTAGTTGACAGATAGTTGCGTCTACCCAGCTACTAGACTGGAATTATCATTGGATTGTTAAAGAATTATGATCACTTTAGTTATTATTATTGTTTTGTGGTCATTGTTTATATAAAAGGCAATGTTCCATAAGTAGATTTGTGTTATTCTCATGATTTTTATTTTATGTGTTCTTGTTAGGATCCTAAAACAGAAAACAGCCCCTACCTTGGCTTCATCTACACTTCATTTCAAGAGAGGGCAACATTCATATCCCATGGGAACACAGCCAGGCTAGCAAAGGAGCATGGGGACTTGAAACTGGCGCAGATTTGTGGCACCATTGCCTCAGATGAAAAACGCCATGAAACTGCCTACACCAAGATTGTGGAGAAACTCTTTGAGATTGATCCGGATGATACTGTTTTGGCTTTGGCTGACATGATGAGGAAAAAGATATCAATGCCAGCTCACTTGATGTATGATGGACAGGATGATAACCTTTTCGAGCACTTCTCATCTGTAGCCCAGCGGCTTGGTGTGTACACTGCTAAGGACTATGCTGATATTTTGGAGTTTCTGGTGGGAAGATGGAATGTAGAGAAGTTGACTGGTCTTTCTGGTGAAGGGCGTAGAGCTCAAGATTTTGTGTGTGGTTTGCCCCCTAGGATTAGGAGGTTGGAGGACAGAGCTCAGGGAAGGGCCAAACAAGCATCCATCATTCCATTCAGCTGGGTTTTCGGTAGAAATATAATTGTGTAAGTGCAGCATCAGTCAGCAGTCTCCCCCCAAGTCTCATCTCATTAGAGTAATAGATTGAAATTTCCAATTTGCTCTTCATTTTACTGTTCCTATTGTATTAGGAAATGGGGTGTGAGTTCTATTTCATCTAGGCTTTGTAGATACACGTCTTCTTATGTTTGTCGTGGTAGATCATCAGAAAAAGGATGACCCATAGTTGGGTGTGTTGTGTTTCCCCTATCTTATGCCATAAAGAAAGTACTTGTTTCCTTAAGTTATGATTATGAGTACTGTCATATCAAGTTTAAGCTGTTACAGTGTTTTTCATAATGGGAAGAATAAGAGCGACCAGGAAATGTGATGCTCGTGTATTATGGTCATTACCTTTGGTTTGTGTGTCTTTTTTATTTATAGTTTTTTTCCCTTTTGGTGCACCCTCTTTTATTTATTTATTGCTAGTGCTTGTGATAAGGGATGTCCTTCCTCTGCTCATGTTCTCACTTTGTTGCTGATCACCTGTTTTCTTGATGTAGCTAATAACAAGCTTCGGCTTAGATGAGCTCTAGTTCAAATGGCACCTCCTCTTGTTTATGTGGTACTTTCCTCCCATGAAGATGGTAAACCACATGCGTAAATTACCAATAAAAAAATATACTTAAAATAAAACTACGATTCTTTAGCATAAAAACGGAATGAGTATATATATAAAATAAAACGCTTATACTTTCCCCCGAAAATGGAGGAGTGCATGCGTAAATTACCATTTGATAATTGATAGTAATGATGAAGGTAGAAACATATAAATATAAAACTCTTCCTATAGTCTACACTCATGATTAAGGATGAAGCCAACAGCTAGCCATGGAATAGTGATGATGAATTTAGAAACGTATAAAGATGAAGCCAACTGTTAGCCATGCAATAGTGATGATGAATGTAGAAACGTATAAAGATGAAGCCAACAGTTGTCAGTTAGCCATGCAGCAGTGATGATGAACGTAGAAACGTATATATACGTGGGTGGGTTCAAGTTATACGTTTTGAAACTTTAAATATTGTTATATCATTTAATATTTTGTTTTACTATTTGTGAATTTTGACAAATTCATATATATTATATATATATATATATATTTTTTTTTTTCTTCCAACAAAATTTTAAGGTAGGTTAAGATCAGTAACTCACATTTATATTATATTTTAAAATTATGTAGAAATGATGAGTTTATAGATGAGATAGTAAATAACATTTAAGAACATAAAGAACATATAATTCAATAGTGAGACTTTCGTGGTATTAATTCATTAAAAAAGTTATTAAATGATATAACATTACTTAAAGTTATTTAAGTATAATATGATATTAGCTACATATGTGTGTGGCAATTTTTTTTATGCCCTAACCACAAAGGTTGAAGATCTACACCAGAGCTTAAACATTATATATATCATGACATTTTTGTTGTGATGTTATGCCAAGCTTACCATCTACATCTCATTGTATCTTTCAAAGTGTGTATTTGTGATAAGTTTTTTTCCCCCCAATTATATTACTTAAAAAAAGTTTTGAGTAAAAATAATAATTATACCTAAAAAAAAATTAACATGTTTTACATAAGTTAACTTAAAAAATACTCAAACTTACCAATGTATAAATAAACAAGTTTGACATCGAAAAAAGAAAAAAGAAAAAAAAAAATGTAGGAAGCTCTAGTTAAGGTTTTATTCTCTATTCCATCTTTCCTATCATGGGTAACCGAATGTTTGGTGATTTTAGGACTAAGTTAATGGCTAAAGCTATAAAAATTTTGTAATATTGTAGAGTTTTTCGGGTGTGGATGGGTACATATGGTGATCAACTTGAATAGTAGGGTGTGGGGTCGTTTCGAGTCCAAGTGCACTAATGATAGGGGAGAGATCTCGGTCCACTATTGACATTAGTTTTTTATCTACTACTAACAATTTGCTACAATAGCAAGTATCACTTTTTTTTTTTTTTTTTTCTGTACTTTCTTGCACAAAAATAATCAATTTTTGTATTTTATTAAAGTTGTCATGACTCATGAGGTTGCTCTCACCGTCCTAGGAAGGGTTCAAAGAGTTGTTTTCATTATGCATCTGGCTGGGCAGCTTTCTTGGATGTCAAGATTCTCAAATATGGCTCGTCATGGGGAATATGGGAATATAACTTTGATCCAACAATTGGAAAGTATCGAAGACATTTTTATTATTAAAAAAAAAAAGTTACACTTGTTTCCTTTTCTTTTTTTTTTAATAAAAGTATTGTAGGGACACAATTTGCAGCCCAAGCCCAAAGAAGGATTGGGTGATGGCCCAATGAGCCTGATACAATAAATTTGTAGAGAACGGGTTAAAGAGCTAGACCTTAATGAAGTTAATAACGGCTACCATGGATTTAGAAGATGATCAAGCAAGAACAAGACTGAATAGATTGAATAAATTCACTGTCCAAGGAGATAATTCAGAGTATAAATCAATATAACAGTTAAAAATACAACTTTGATTACTACAGTGTTTCTTTTCCCTTTTTTCTTTGATCCCCCTCTCATGGAGGATCTTTCACATTATATAGTTAATTTCAGACCATTTTGATCCTACACTTGTTAATCATCTAAACCTTCACTTGAGTGTATGTCCCATTAGACATCTTCTTTGGCTTTCTATGAATTATGGTAGCTGAGACTGCACTATTCAGGGGTTTTCTTCACATAAATGTGGCCAGAAAATTTGCTATAGTGCATTTAATGCGGTGGTAGCAACTTTTCCTTTAGATATTTTTGAGTTACTATCGCTTTTGTATGTGCATGAGGCTCATCCTTATCGTTGAAACTTCCTGGAAGGTCACTGAGATTGCCCAAATACTAATTTGATTAGTATTCATCGTATCAGAGAAGAGTTCCTCCTCAGAATATATTTCTCCATTCCTTCCTTATGTGACTCTCAACTTGGGACATCTCCCAACCATTTACTCCTTCTCGGACATGCCCATGTCCCCAGATAAGACTCAAAATCCAATATACAAATTTGGGCTCTTACCCCCACAAGTATTATATAATATTGCATTGAAGTAACAAGTACAAAAAGATAGAAGGTGCATAAATTGAGGAGATGAGAATAAGCTCCTCCCATTTGGCTCGAGTTTATAAACTTAGCTTTTAGCATTTATTTTTTATGTATAGTTTTTTAAAATCTCACTTTTTCAAAGTACAAGTATATTTTAGCATAGTAAAAAGTTAAATAAATTGTTCCTAACCGACAAGAGAACTGCTTAAGCTAAAAAAAAAAATAAAAAAAAGGGTGATCTTGTAAATATGGGAGCCGCAAGCCAAAAGAGAGGGTTGGAGGAGGTTTAAAAGGGTGCTTGCGGGGGTTCAAGACATTGGTTGTATCTCCTTCAAGAATAATTCTAAAATATCCAACTTCTGAGACACATATGATAGCAAAAAGATCAATCATAGATTCTATTGGGTATAATGCATAAAATATTTACCACTCGTGATTTTGTAAACAAACAACAAACTAAATAATCCCTCCTCTAATGTGTGATATGAACACAGAATTTTTAGATCAGAATAAAACATAATGAAAAATTTGTATCTAAATAACACTAGTGTTTTACATTATGTTTTTAAGACTGACTGTCCCTCATAGTGATACTTTGAGACTTTTGGATGTCTATGTACTAGATAACAATGATCTGGTGGACACACAAAAAACACAACAATCTGTGTGCCTAAAGAACAAATTTTTGTCTCTCTCTAAAAATGAGGATGAAAAGTTTCTACCCAAAAAAAAATGAAAAAGAAAAAGAAAAAGAGAATCCAAAGTGACCAGTATGCAGTATTTATTGAAATTATTTTAGACTCATATTTATTGAAATAATCGAACTAGTTTAGAACAGGTGCAAGATAATAGACACTGTTACAGTAAAAACATGGACATGTTTAGCCCACACACACCCACGCCAGACCAAATTCAACCCAACCCAGTTCGATGTGGGTAGGTAATGTGCAAATACGTGTGGGTAGAAGCCCAATTGGGTAGTTTCTTTCTTAAAAGTGAGGTGTCCATTTGGTCCCAAACTAATAACCAACACCACTGGATTTAAAGTTATAAACCTACCAAGACTATTTTTTGGGTTTTCACTACCAAAAATAGGCATTTTCCCTTTTTTTAGTCAATTTTTCATTTACTGGTTTTGAGCAACTACAAGTCTCCAGCCCCCTCAAAAGATGTGTGAATCTTACTTTTATTTTAGCTAAAAAAATAAACTGAAAAAATTTCACTTTTATAGTAATTATAGTCCAAACTTGAATTATAATTTCACTCACTATAACTACCAGTCTACCACGACTTCTTGGTTTCTAATAGTTTCATCAAAATTCAACTTAATTATGAAATAAAAAAAGTAGCATTTTTATTTCCTTGGTAAGGGCAATGGAGTGAACTTGGCTATTTTGGAACTTCATATTATTCCTTACAAGTTACAACCCATATACTAAAAAAAAAAAAAAAAAATCGTTGAGAATAAGATGAATTCATTTGATCAATCCTTGCTAAGTTTGAGGTATCTTTCTGATGTAAAATTTTAAATTTCATAGAGAATTTGACAAACCTGAGACGAGATTGGACATTAAAGAAATTTTTGAAGGGTCAACTTCACTTGTATAATGCATATGATTGGTCTAAGCGATGTTGTGAATGTTAAGGATGCAAGATGGTTTGTGGGTCAAATTATAAATTAACCAGCCACTATAGCCAAAGATTCATCTGAAATAGAGTTTTGGGATTCGAGGATCAAGAGAACAACAATCTTCTTATGTCATTTTGCTTTCTTCTTGCTCCCAGCAATGGTCCATTGGATAGCCCATTCAATTAATTAGAAACAGCATGTTCCATCTCCAATAAATTCATAATAACACACTTGTAATTTCATTTTTCCACTAACAAATTAAAAAGAAATTTTTTATTAAAAAAAAAATTGAAAATTGCTTGAAACCCCAATTTACTAACTCACTGACACGGGCAAAAACGAGCAATGTCCTTTTCTCAGTGAATCAGTGATTGAGGCAACACTTTTACAGTAGTGAAAGTTTTTGGTTTCACAATTTACTGAGATGTGTAGTCGAAAAGCTTTATTAATTGCAAAACACAAATTATTATGTAACAGAAGTAGGGTCTGAGCCATGTAGAAGAAACCCGCTCAGATTCTTTGCAAAACTTCGTCCAAACTTAGCCACATGGTCCAGGAAAACAACAAAGACCCATCAATTTAACAAGAACAACACGCACACATATATATAATATAATAGCCTCTTTGAGCACGCTCAAGCGCATGTTAGGAGGGTTTTCAATTTTTTTTTCTTCTAAAGATTACTAATTTTCAACTTGCAAAGTAATCATATATATAAAAAATGATTATTCAAATAAGTAAATTGCAAAAATGTGCTAAAAGAAGACTAAAAAATCCCCGGAGAAGAAAGCCTGAAAAGACTTTGAAGATGAGTTTTTATTACATCAATATTGCAAACACAGTTACATATACATAAACACATTATCATAATCACTCCAATGAATCAACGAATAATGAAATATTATGTCGACAATGCCATGGCCAAAGTATCAACATTTAGACTTGGAAAGGCCATGGCCAATCCTTCAAGTCCTCCTCCTCTTGTCCCACCTTGGCACTCTTCCTCATAGCATAGCTAGTATTAGCCCCAACATTATCACCTTCAACATAAGCATAGTACTTCAAGAAAAACGCAAGTGTCAAGACCACCCATTCCAAGCAAAATATCAACACACACAGCCCACCAGCCAACTTCAGTATCACAGCACCATCCTCTTCCCTCACATAGGACTTCAACTGGCCGAGGAAATCCCCGGTTCTCGTGAAGATCAGCACTGAAACCGACCCTTGGAATATCGCTGTGAGCACTGTTGCCACCATGTGAGCTGCATGCCACCGGCTAGTCCCCGACGAGCCGGCCGCTGCACAGCCGGAGACTGCTCCGGATATGGTGAAAATGTGGAGGAGGATTAGGAAGAAGCCGCAGATAGACGGGAAGAGCCGGAGAGAGAGAGTGAGGAAGATGCAACTGGAGGCTGCACCAAGGAGAATGTAGTTGCAGAAGAGGAAGACCTTGTGGGTGTGGTAGTGGGATTGAGTCACTGACCCCATGGTGATGGTGTTCATGCCCATTTGAGGATTTTAGAAAGAAAAAAAGAAATCAGCTGAATTCAATAAATTGATAGTGATTTGGAGATGTTTTGAAGCTCAGAAAAGGGGGGGATTTTTTTTTTTCTTTTCAAAATTCAGCAGAATTCAATAAATTTAAAGTGATTTGGAGAGGTTTTAGGCAAATGGGTATGTGAGGAATTGAGTTTATGGTGGATTTGTTTGGAGAGAAATGAGGAGCGGAAAGCCGAAGATATAGAGTGAGAGAGCTGAGAGGTACAAAGTCAAAGGACCCCACAAGACAAATTGTAACGGCTAGCTTTGCTTTTATTATTATTGTTATTGTTTTTTTGGAGCTTTTGTATGTGTTGTGATATTGATATACTGTAGATAACATTCACTTGATTTGGATTGTTGGATTTTGAATTGTACGTTGGATGCCAATGTATTAGGTAAAATGAAGATTGAAGTAAGCAGATCAGACGGTTCAGATTCCTCGATGAAGAACTGGGACTTTAGATTTTTTTTTTTTTTTGGAGAATCAACTGGGGACTTTAGATGAGTCACATGATCAATGCTGGTTTTTTTTTTTTTTTTTTTTTTTAATTTTTTTTTTTTTAAGATGAGTCAGATGAGTGCTGGTTTTGATTTCACGTCAATATTCCAAACTTATTTAGGTTTCCAAATTATTCCGGATGGCCTTGACATTGCAGCGAAAAGGAAAAAAAAAAGGTTATAAATTATTGGTAATTTTAGATAGGTACAAACTCAAGATTTCAAGTTAGAGAAGTCGAAGCATAAGAAAAAATTTAAAGATTAAAAAAGGTTGAAACTCTAAAAAAAAAAAAACTTTAAATAAGTATTCATATAATATTAAAATAATTTGGATTAGGCTGTTTAGGTTGGGTTGGGCTGACTAACAGGGGCTAAAGTTTTGGAATGGAGGGGGTTCAACTAAAGAAAAATACAAAATATAGCTTTTTTTTTTTTTGGGGGGGCCAGAAGGGCCCAAGCCCCTCCTAAGTCCTTCCCTCATCTCAGATTGTTGTTTATCTTGTAAAAAAAAAAGTTGGATATTAATAGGTCTTAAAGAAGAGCTTATGACAGTTGTTGATATGCTTGACTTTTCAAAAATAATTTTTTTTCAAAATAAAATGAGTATGATGGTTATCATAATTGTAAACAATTAAAAAAAATTGATAAATCCTCCATCACTTTAGTTAGAGACCTAGAATTTTACAAGTTTGTTATTCTTTATGAAAAGAATTAGGATTCATAATTGCATATCCCTGTCATTTATTGTTATTACAATTTCAAATTATTAAAAGAAAAAAAAAATAGTATAGTTATAGAATTTTTCAAGAAAGTGAAATGATTCTTTTGAAGTGAAAAAAAAAAAATTTATAATTTGAATTATTTCCTTAAGCGACATTTGTTCTGATTGTCATTTCTTCTTATGTTTAAAAAAAAATCATTTTAGCTCCATAATAATCCATAAATTGAATTAAATATTAAGAAAATTCAATTATCTTTTGAACTATTAGGTTTTTTTTTTTTTTTAATATCTTTCAAAAAAATTTAGGCTAAAAATCCATTCACTTTTACAGTACCGTAACTGTCAAATTAGTCGATGAAAAGTTTCACTATCGTTTGTGCTACTGTTTACTTTAAATATATGTTTATCAATTATTATGCGTTAAAAATATGTTCTTTAGTTTATCCAAAAAAAGAAAAGAAAAAGAAAGTGTTCTTTAGATTTGATTGTGTATAACTGTATATCAATTCTTACTTCTTGCCACTATGTTATTCATGTGTTCTCACTTGTCCTTCTGTGAATTAGAAATTGAAAATTGAAAATCATAAAAAAGAAAAAACTATTCTCTACTATTAATTTATCACCTTGGTCTTAAAATGGAACTGGGATTTTTTTTTTTTTTTTTTTTTACAACAAAAAGGGAACATCTTACTTATGCCTAAAAACTGAAAATATCTATATTATCTAAAGAGAATTTTCCTCTTTGGACAGTATTTTATGTGATTTAGAAATACCCTAAACTTTAGTTTAACAAGAAAAAAATTTGAGGACAACCCAATAAAAATATTTCTTCAACTCCACTTCAAATGCCTACAAAATAGGATATTCTCCTACTAATTAATGTCTTTAAAATAAATATATCCAAAAGTTAGTCCCTTTTGGATTTTGGATATACACCAATATAAGTTTCTTTAAAAAAAAAAAAACATTCTTCCCTCTCTACGTTTATGTGTGTTAAAAAAACTTAGTATTTAAATATATATATATATCTATTTTTTTTTAAAGAAAAATTATGATACTAGAAAAAAAATATTTCCAAATGCACAAAGCGTAATGAGACTAATATACTATAAGTATTAAAAAAAAAATAGTAATAGGGACATGCCAGTTTAAATGAGAAAATCAGGTCCTTTTGGATATATACCACAGTAAGCTTATTTAAAAAACCTTCTCTTGCCAAAGGCCTTATAATTGAATTGGCATCTCTCTATGCATTAAGTGCTTGGAGGTCTATGAAAAAAAGGATTCGAATTGTGAAGTTAACAACATGTTATAATTATTTCTCAAATAACCCTTCTTTCCTTTCTCAGTCTTTATTAAAAATACTTAGTATTAAAAAAAAAAAAAAAAAAGCCCCAAAACAACGCCGTTTTGGACCTTTTGCCCAACCTAACCCTTGAAAGTTAATCCTCTCTTCTTCTCTGTTCGGTGGGCTCCTTTTCTTCTTCTTCTCTGTCTCTCGCCTCCTCTTCATCTTCTTCTCTCTCCGGTAAACTCTCTCTCTGACTCGGACTCTCTCTTACTGAAGGTTCTTGTTTCGACCCTTTGGCTCTTTGCTTTCAATCAGTCAACTGGGTAACTTCTATCTTCAATTATTCTTTTCAATAATCACTAATTAATTAATCAATTAAAACTCCATCCACTAATCCTTCTTTTTTTTTTTTTTTTGGATAGGTAATGTAAAACTTTTATTAGAAAAATAAAACAGCCCAGGTACACAGGAAATGCACTATGGGGGCATCAACGTCAAGAAACCAATTACAATGATCAAACAAAACAGGAAGGGAAAAAAAGAAAAGGTCGGTAAAACTAAACATCATTCAAGAAGAGTCATCCACTAATCCATTCTACTCATAAGAGAATTGTCTCAAAACCATAATTTCTTAATTTGCACCAAAAAAAAAGGGGAAAAAATATGGGGAAAAAACCAGTTATAGGATTATAAAATACTGAAAGGGAGTTATTGGCACCTCTGAAAACGAGGATTATAAACCAGAGTGACTTTCTTTTATGTGGAAACCGTAACATTTGGATGATTCATCTCTCCAGCCATAAATAAAAGGGGCTCAATTTCTTTTGATAGTTTTAATTAGAAAGCGATCATCAAGATCAGCACACCAAGCACTTCTCCATATTCTAATTCCCAGCATACGGACCCAAATATGTGAAAAGATAAGAAGATTCTAGGTTGCATAGTCCATAATCAAAACATCAACAAGTGCTGCAGCAAAAACCACAAAGCTAAATGTCATGGCAGAGTCATGACATATACTTACACATCATTTCAAAAGGCGAAAAAGATACAATGTTCAGTACCCATACCCACTAGATCTAGCAAACTAGGTATAATGCATCAAAACACTACAATTAATTAATCAATAATACAAGACACAAGCTCGGGGAAAAAAGCAATAGCAAAAAACAGAAAATGAAAATCAACAAAATTAAATTAAAAATTTAGATTAATAATGTGAGATACTGATACTACTAAGAACCAATCAGCACTCAATTAAAAGGATTTATATCGTATATTATTGATGTACTAAGGAGTTCAAGATGTGAGATAAGAACCCACCCCAGCCAAGCATCCTCTCTTCTGCCTTCTTCAGCTTCTTCTTCTTCTTGTTGTCAACTTGTTTGGCACGAAATTTATCCCCTGAATGAAGCAACACAAAAGCTCATAAATTAATCGTTCTTAGTGAAATCAATAACAACTAAAAGTATATATTATCACTGATACACATAATACCTTTCTGCTCAAACTTAGCCAGGGTGACTGACATAGGGACCTTGCCATCAGGACGTAGAGGTGCTCCATCCAAAATTTGGACAGCTAGAGCAACAGACGGTTCCTAGTGTAAACATACAAATATAAGTGGCCAAATACGAGGACTGAAAATGTCACGTCACAAGCACAGCAACATGGAGAACATTACCTTCAGATACGTAACTAGTGCGTCTCCCTTTTTCCTTCCTGTCTCCTTGTCAACATATAGCTTCACACGTGGTCTTTTTGTTTCAGGGTCCTATTTATTTTTAGATAATTAATAAAATTAAAAGAGTGCATAAAGTGTTCGCAAACTAATACATGAGATGAATACAGTAGAGCGACTGAAAAATAAAAACTTATAGAAGATCCATAAATTCCAACAAATTGAAAAAAGAGAAGCAATTAGTGGAAGTCATCAAGATACATGCAATATGAAATGCTAGAAAACAAGAAATTATTTAATATCCATGGATACATTATCTATGTGTATGTGTCTGATCTACAATAAACATAACATAAAGTTAGAACCTTTACAAGGTTTACGGTAGGTACCATGATTTATAAATATCACAGCAGTATTTAAGACCAAGTTATAGAAATAAATGAGATTAAAAAAAACACGAGTAATTTCATACACAATATGAGCTTACCCAACAGACCCATTAAGTATTTAAATCATATTTCATGATGAGGATTGTAGCAAAAACAGTGGCCCTTCTTATAGACTAACAAGATCGTAAAATATATGCAAGCATGACAAAAGCATATTCCAGCTCATCAAATTTGTCCACTATGGATACCAAGACACAAATAAATGGCGATGCATAGAGCAATGGCGGCTCCAAGAATTTTGTTTAGGGGGTAATTAATAATTTTATAAAAAAAAGAACTTGAATATATCAAATTATCGACTAAAAAAAAAATTAATACATGAAGTTTTACAATTTTCTTTTACAAGTTTTCAAATTTTAAATTGTTATATGATAGTTCATTATGAGTATCTATTGTCAATGTGGGTAGCTATGAGGCTATGACTATTTTATTTTGTTAAGTTTATCTAACATTTTTTTATGTAGTTGTTATTATCTATTTGTTATTTTTTTTTTATAAAATATTTTAAACTAAATGACTAAACTAAATTGATTATCTTCGTATTAATTATTAACACACACAACCACACTTATTCATATGGTAAAATGCTTGGACAATCACTAACTTTACAATTTTTTTCTTAAATTTACTAACTTTATAACAAAAAATTATTATAACATGATAACAATGCACACACATGTAACAAATCATCTCTATTTCCTAATTATTAAATTATATAAATTTATATTATATTTATTTGTACACACAAACGTCCACACACATCATAATTCACATAAATAGTATTATAACAAAAAGTAATGCACACAATCAATATTAGACATACTCACATACATAATATAAATTTATAAAAAATAGTGATACTTACAATTCACAAATATTGACTCTTTACTCTTAGAGTTGGAAATATTTGTAATAAGGGTGTGCAAAATTTAAGTCAGGATGTGCAAAAATATTTTAAAAAATAAATTAATGTATTAAACTAACCAAAAAAAAAAAAAATTATATATATAATTTTTTTTTTTTTTTTTGAGGTCAAGGGGTTCATTTGAACCCCCTGAATATAGAATAGCGCCGCCCCTGGCATAGAGGTGTCAATGTTCGACCCAACCCGCGAACACAACACAAACATAACACAGGTTTTTGCGGGTTAAGGTTGGGCCTTAACGGGTTTGGGACATAAATAGATCGACCCAAACGCGACACGATAAAAAACGTGTTATAAGCGGGTCAATCTGCATAATCCACAATAGGCATGTTTGACACACCAATTTATTCGAGTTAATCCAAAATGACACATTTAACACAACCAATTTTAACTCATAAAAATATATATTCATTTTATTTTAGACTTGTTAAATAACTTTTATATCCAACCTATATTTTAAACTTAAAAAGAAAAGTGAGTAATTACAAAAACTTAATGGGATATAATTGGAAATTGAAATAGGTTAAGGACTTGAAGTGTATGCACTACTTTTGGGATGTAAAAAAAAAAAAAAAAAATTTCTAAATGAATGTTATATTTAATATTAAGCGAGTTATGGTGGATTGTGTCACTTTCGTGTCAACCTAACACAACTCATTTATTAAGCGTGTCAAATGAGTTGAGTCAAGTCAACCCGCCTTATTTACAAGTCGGGTTAGAGTTGAAGGATCATGACACGATTATTAAATAGATCAGGTTCGGGTTGTGCCATTTAATCAAATACCCCTACCTTGACACGACACAAACCAGACACGCTAGCCCGAATTGACATCCCTGCTACAATAACCTGGAAAGCACGGGTGCGGCGCCAGAGGCGTCGCACCCGCGTCGGACGCGGCCCGACGCGGTGACGCGCGTCGGACACCGTTGACCGCGTGTCCGTGCCACGTCGGGCCGCATCCTGCCACGTGGCGAAGCCGACTCGCGCCGACGCGGCTCAAATCGGGCTGACTCGGGCCGATTCGGGTGATATGGCCAGTTCAGGCCGAAATTAAAAAAAAAAAGAAAAAAAAAAAGTGCAAAATGCACCGGCCTTAACCCCTTTCTTCTTCTTCTTCTTCTTCTTCTTCTCTTCTTCTTCTTTATTGCTTCTTCGTCTTCTTCTTCCGTTCTTTTCGCCAGAGCCCAGCGGTTCCCTTTTTTTTTTTTTTGATAAGTTTGTTAAATGCCTTTCACTTTAAAGGCTTTACTTTCTGTACAGAAGGTAAAGCTTTATTTTAGTTTTTGTGCTTTTGGTTTTTGTGCTCTCTGACCAAGCACGTGAGCCACAGCCACTAAGGCTTTTTTTTTTTTTTTTTTTTTTTTAAATTTATGGGAAGTTCTTGTGCTCTCTGACCAAACACGTGACCCACAGCCAGTAAGCTTCTTTTTTTTTTTTTTTTTTCTTTTTTTTTTTAGGAAGTTCTACCTATTTTAATACCTTTGTCAATAATTCAAGTATCAAAAACTTGTAAGTTGTATTTTAATTTCTGAACATTATGAAATGTTTTTGTTTCAATCTTGTGAGTTGTATTTAATTTATGAACATCATTTTTTAATTATTATCTACTATTGCTCTTAAATTTGGTATATGTTTATATAATGTGAAAAAGTATACTTAGCAATATATTAAAAATATAAATAAAAATATTTTTAATAATTTTTTAATCGCCGAGTCCCGCCGCACCCGCACCCACCTTTTTCAAAAATTGCCGAGTCCCGCACCCGCCCCCGCACCCGCACCCGAATCCCGAAACGCACCCGTGCTTCCTAGACAATAACTCTTATCTAAGTAATTATTCTCAGTATTTGGTCAAAATTTGTCCACACAAATAATAAAAAATGTGTAAGAAGGCATACAAGTGTGCAAGAGATGGGGAAAATCCATGCCACAATTTTCCAAAAAAGTCATGACTTCCAGTTCAAATCCAACTTACCAAACCTAAGATCTTTTTTCACAGCATTTTAAGGTAAAATTCTAATGATCTGGCTAATAATAAGCATACTACATGTATAGGTTAAAAGTTTTAAAACCTTGTTGGATTGGATGTCAGTTTTGCACAATCTGTTCTTTATATTCTGTTACTGATTTAGTAGATTCATGTAATTTGCTTGATTGATTGTATGGTCCCTAGCTGTATACTTTCTATATACTTGGGTGATTCTGTTTTTTTTATATCAATAAGAATTACTTATCCAAAAAAATAATAAACATCTACAAGTATAGGTTTAAACTTTTAAAATTTGGGTTATTATAGAATCAAGAGAAAAGCCTTGATACACTACAGTTTTTATTTTGTTATACCTCATTTTTTCAGGAATTCTATACAGGGTGTTCACCTGCAACAGTCCCCTTATTATATTTATACGACTTAAATAATAGATCAAAATGATATCATAATCAGAAGAAACTATAAATCTCGAAACAGGTAACTGTAAAATTACAACTTAAAGAATAGATCAAAACAATAATCTAAAGAAACTAGAAATTTTGAGCAATTAACTGTAATGCTAAATACTTTTTTTTTTTTTTGTTGGGCGGGGAGGGGGGGGGGGGGGTGGTGGGGTGGTGGGGATAAGTAATAAAACTTTTATTGAAATAACAAAGAGTGGGGTCCCGTTGTACACAGGCAGTTTACTTGGGAGGCAACAAAAAGTCAGCTAAAATGCTAATTTTTTACATTCTGTAGAGTATGATTTTAATGGTGTCAAGTTTCTTGCCTCCATATAAAAGCAGAGCTTTAATTATAAGATGATTTAAAACAAGTAACATTAATTGGGCCCTGACTCATTCTCAGATCTTATGAAATTTTATCACATAATTAAATTATGAAGGACTGAAATGCTACCTCCTTTATTATCCCACACTTGGAAAATACCTCCACTACCTGCAATGGATTCCAAATTAGTTTCCTGCAATGAGAAATTCTTAGACAAGATAAACAAAATGACCATGACTTACTTCATCAATGGTAACATCTTCAGGAAGCCCAGTCACATAAACATGTGTATTCACTTTTAATTCAAACCAGCTATCGGGAGGTTTATTAGCTTCCTGGATGTTATAACGATACGAAAGGAAATATTAGGCAACATGTTCAGTTTCAATATAATTCCAATCAGGACTAGTAAAAAAGTAGATAGAATAATTAAATTTAGAAAGCGAGAGAGAGAAGCTGGAAAATTTAAGATGAAAAACCTTTTTCTCTGCTTCCTTGTCCAGTAATTTTCTCTTGCCATTTTGCATTGTTCCCAATATCTCACTGGCATCATTAACTTCTTCCTTTCCAGGGGCATCAGAAGTGATTACTGTTTCATTAACTTCTTTCACCGGGGCATCAGAAACACTAAAATTTGGAAAGACTTCCTCTTCTTGCAAAAAGGTCATCTCTTCTGGTCCATATAGCTCGCTTCTGCTGAGTGTGTCATCCTATCAAGCATTAAAACAGACAAAAAGATGCACTTACAATTAATAGAAGGCATGTAACAAATAAGAAGACATCATAAATGACATCGCAAAGCATTGCATATAATAACAACATAAATTTGAATATTGTTAAATTATAAGGGCTAAATTTTCTTCCTAGGTGTTTCTCTTTGATGATAACAACAACAACAACAACAACAACATCAAAAAAAATAAAAGTGAAGATATGAAAATTAAACTAAAATAAGGAACTTGAAGTGTGCTTGAGCTCCAAAGGCCAATGTCACATGAAGCTGTATGATGCAGGGTAAAATCATTATGATACTTAGGGCATCAAATCATCAACAAAAACAAAGTGAAGATATGCAAATTATACCAAACTAAGGAACTTAAAGCTTGAGCTCCAAAGGCCAATGTCACATGAAGCCATATGATGCAAGGTAAAATCATTATGATTCTTAGGGTATACACAATATTCCTATGCTAGGTTATCCAACCGAATATTAATAAGGTATTATTAAGTGAATTAACAGGCTGGTAATTACAAGTTTTAACATAGAAGGTAATGCTTATGCCAAAAGCACCAACCTGAGGAACCCATGCTCTAAGACCCCGATCCCACTTGTACACAGTCCCATCATCATCAGTGAACTCTTCCTCACCCTCTGGTGGCGTCGAAGGTCTATCGAGATCAAATTCCCCTGAGTCACCACCAACATTGCCAGAAAGAAATTCGCTCTTTAACCCATCCGCCTCTGCTGCTGCTGCTGCTTCTGCCTCTCTAACCACCTCCTGCCATTTCTCATACTCATCATCGTTGGAATGCACTGCACAATACATAATATGGTAAGATCTCTAATTCAGGAGATGAAGTACTGAAACATAAAATAGAAAGAAGACTTCACATGTCGTTGAATAACCAGCTCCCTGCTGAGAAATTCCAGTCAGCAACCCAGGGATTGAAGACAATGGTTGCCATTCACTTCTTCCTTCTGCCCAGACAAGTGTACTTTCGGAGAGGTACCCGTTTACGAAATGCTCTGTCAATAGATGTTTCAATAGCTCGTTATACCAATTCAACATGATAGAGATGGAACAATTTTCCTGAAACCGTGTAATTTTTTACTGGTAGAACTGAAATTCAAGAGAGAAGATAAATAAAATTAAATCACTAAAGATAAATTGTTTACAAAATGAACCGGAGACCCTTTATTTTAGACAGTAAGCCAATCCAATTCATGTTTGCACTAGTTTTAAGACAACTGATCCATATTTCACCTAGTTGGCCATTTTTAACAAGAACAATAAAATTATCTACTAATACAACACTCACCACGCAACTCTGAAAAGGCATAAGGGCCAACATTTTGTTGATTATCACCAAGAATATACCATCCAACTTCAGTAATAGTCTCATAGTCCCCATCATTGTGTTCCACATCTGTTTTCAAAATCCAAGGAAAAAAAAAATCTTATTAATCTTGCTTGTCTGCCCAAAAGGCCCCTCTTTTTCTCTCTTGCAGCCAATGCACAGAGTGGAGACATGATTCAAAGTAAAAAGAATATTAAAATAATTGCTATCATGGTAAAGCACACAATATAGAGCCAAAATGTGAACCCAAAAAAATCTCCTAAACCATGGAAATTCATAAAATCACTCACCAACACATTTCCCATTTATTTTTATCTTTCTTTTCTCCCCCTTGTGTAATGAACCAAACCCAAAACCCCAACACAACCAGTTAGGGTGCAGCCTAGTGGTTGGATGGAGGCTTGGGATGAGCTCTAGACCCAAACATCCTGGGTTTGATCCCCACTAGGAGTTCCCCTGGACTGCCCGATACACAGTTTTGGCAGGTAGGGTTGTGTATCCGTGATTTACTCCCTAGGGGGTGGGTCCAAAGGGCCCCTGCCTTGGTGAGGTTCCATCTCATCCAAAAAAAAAAACCAAGGACAATCACACTTACCAGTATACGATGAAAGCAATATTTAACCAAAATGGGTACCCAAATAATTCCCAAAACACTTAAATCAATAAAATTACTCACCAACCCATATCCTAACTTACTTCTAAGTTCTATCTTCTTCTCTTTATATTCACATGAACTAAACCCAGCTCAACCCTAGCCAAATTACACTCACCATTACATAAAGGAAACAATATAGAACCAAACCATGTACTTTATAATTTCTCTAAAACGTGAAAATTCATAAAATTACTCACCAACCCATTTGCTAATATTCACTTTCATCTTCTTTCTTTCAATTATATGAAGCAAACAATATAAACACAAAATGGGTATAAATTTATATTCCTCTAAAACACTAAAGTTCCAACAACTTCTTATCTCTTATAGACTAAACCAACCATAACTTAGCCCTGTTAAAACCCTAACCCTATTCCCACCTTTAGATTAAGAATCACTGAAATCAAATATATAAAAATAAATAAATCTTTGACAAATCAGATTGCAGAGAACAAGAGCACGTACCAGGTTGTTGTTGTTGTTGTTGCTGTTGAGCCTCAAGGTCGTTATGAGACGACATTGTTTTCGGTGGTGTATTCTCTGAAAGGTGTTGGTTTGGTTGTGTATCAGGTATCCTTCTGTTCTGTGGAAAATTTAGAAAGAGTTAGAAGAAGAGGCTCACTATATTTATTACATATCTATAACTACTTTTGGTTTTTTTTTTTTTTTTTTTTTTTTTGTTTTTTCCCATCTTTCACCTCTTCAATTACATGATCCCGTGCCGGATCATGTGATGAATTATTAGCATTAGACCCGGTTGTAGAAGCGTGTTCATTAGACGGTGCGGCGGAGGCAGACTCCATTCCACTCAATCAACAATTTCAGACTGGCAGCAGCAGCAAACCATTTTTTATTAACAAATAAAAAAATATTACCAGTGTATACAACTACGAACACAGCTTTGTCACATGCATTTCAATTGTGTGTGTATATATATATATATATGATACAGTGACAAGAGCAATTTCTGAAAATTATGTGTCTGTGCTTCCTAGATAATAAATTGATAATGGTATGTAAACTAAGCTAAACTTGGCTACATGTCACAAACATTTGAATGTACAATTAATTGATTAATTAATTAGTGATTATTGAAAAGAATAATTGAAGATAGAAGTTACCCAGTTGACTGATTGAAAGCAAAGAGCCAAAGGGTCGAAACAAGAACCTTCAGTAAGAGAGAGTCCGAGTCAGAGAGAGAGTTTACCGGAGAGAGAAGAAGATGAAGAGGAGGCGAGAGACAGAGAAGAAGAAGAAAAGGAGCCCACCGAACAGAGAAGAAGAGAGGATTAACTTTCAAGGGTTAGGTTGGGCAAAAGGTCCAAAACGGCGTTGTTTTGGGGCTTTTTTTTTTTTTTTTTTAATACTAAGTATTTTTAATAAAGACTGAGAAAGGAAAGAAGGGTTATTTGAGAAATAATTATAACATGTTGTTAACTTCACAATTCGAATCCTTTTTTTCATAGACCTCCAAGCACTTAATGCATAGAGAGATGCCAATTCAATTATAAGGCCTTTGGCAAGAGAAGGTTTTTTAAATAAGCTTACTGTGGTATATATCCAAAAGGACCTGATTTTCTCATTTAAACTGGCATGTCCCTATTACTATTTTTTTTTTAATACTTATAGTATATTAGTCTCATTACGCTTTGTGCATTTGGAAATATTTTTTTTCTAGTATCATAATTTTTCTTTAAAAAAAAATAGATATATATATATATTTAAATACTAAGTTTTTTTAACACACATAAACGTAGAGAGGGAAGAATGTTTTTTTTTTTTTAAAGAAACTTATATTGGTGTATATCCAAAATCCAAAAGGGACTAACTTTTGGATATATTTATTTTAAAGACATTAATTAGTAGGAGAATATCCTATTTTGTAGGCATTTGAAGTGGAGTTGAAGAAATATTTTTATTGGGTTGTCCTCAAATTTTTTTCTTGTTAAACTAAAGTTTAGGGTATTTCTAAATCACATAAAATACTGTCCAAAGAGGAAAATTCTCTTTAGATAATATAGATATTTTCAGTTTTTAGGCATAAGTAAGATGTTCCCTTTTTGTTGTAAAAAAAAAAAAAAAAAAAA
>NW_027070260.1:248964-270194 GCF_002906115.3 Quercus suber
TTTTTTTTTTTTTTTTTTTACCTGGACAGGTCAATTGTTAATCTTCTGTGTTAGTCCTATATTCCTAGAATCATTCAAAATGTTAAAAGACAAATAGAGAATAAAGTGATATCTTTCTGAGGTGCTACTTACTCATATTCCATTTAGTTTTGGTAGGAAAATTTTTAGTAAAAATTTCTGAATTGCTAACAAACAGAGAATACATGTAGGAGTACATATGGATAAAACAAAAGCGCCAAGATGCGCTCAGTTGGAGACAGAGTTTCAAGGGCTGGCCGGCAAAGCCTTCCCCTACAGAATCCCTAAGATTCTCAAAGAAGCTCATAATCTGATTTTTTTTTTTTTTTTTTTTTTTCCAAAAATTGAATGAGAAAGAGAAGAGCATAACATTTGAAATTTTAGAACAGGAGAGATAGAGGAACCTGATGAAATGATATTGATTTCTAAAGAAACAATATTGTGTGCATTAATTTAAAGGGGAGCTGAACAGTTAAGAGAGAAAGAGAGGTGTACTAGTTCAATGGTTTTTGTTGAAGCAATTAAATAATCCACATCCTTTCAAATTCTAAAAGGACATTAAAATTCCATTTTTTAAGAAAAGGTGAGATGGAAAGTCAAATGCAAAAGTTACTTCAATAGAGAGCCACATGGTAGAACCTCGTGCTCTCCCGCATGAGGTCTTTGCTTATATATATATATATATTGATTGATGATTGATTATGGAAGCGATTGAATATCACGTGGATTCATAATCACTATATAGTCTTTTACAAATGCACACATAACTCCAAAAGCAAGAACCAAATCACTTATGAATGAAAAGAGAAAAAGATCATCAATTAGAAACATACATAGTATCATCGAAATTCCAAGTGCATTGAAATTCCAGTTTGGCGATTTTTGAAAACTATATCAACCCACACTTCAGTTTCCATATATTTGAAAAATCAATCAATTGATCCATATTCTCTAGTGACAAGTGCATGAAAATCCCAAACTGACTGACCTCATACTACAAGGGATCCAAACATCTTTGCTCCAAATACCCTTTAAATCACTAGGTACCACCACTTATCACTTTAGTTGCTACAAGATAAATTCCCCATAATGCAGCTCCAAATTAAAGACTTTCAGCATTAACTCCACATAATATTTCTGGAACTCTTGGCAGTTAATTGGGTTATACAAAAATTTATGTGCAAAGGATCAACAAGAGACAAATGATGCATATTAATAGCATTTGAAAAGACAAGCTAGTAAAGATTATATGAAAGATGATGAAAAAATTGGTAATTATAAGGTTTAGCTACACTGTCCACATCATCTAAAGAAACGTTACAATATATTTGAGAGCTATCTAGATGCAATGTATAACACAATAACCTCAAATCCCAATTATAAAGCATGTGTTGCTTACAACTTCCATTGCACAATCAAATGCAAATCCTATGGTGTACTTTTGGTTTGCTTTTAAAGCAATCACAAATGCATATGTACTAGGTAGCATTAAGCACCATATCTCAACCGTAAGAACATTTGAGCTAGCTATATTGATTTTTTTCTGGCAACCCCTCATCTAGTGATTCATTGAGCATTCTATACAGCCGAAAGAATACTAGAGTGTACACAGCTTTTAACTTCAGCCCCCCCCCCCCCCCCCCCCCCCCCCCNCACCCCCCCCCCCCCCCCCCAAAACAGTAATTAGAACTGGATTATTCAAGAAAATCTTTTTTTTCTTTTTTTTTTTTCAAAACAAGAACAATAGTTTTAAACATATTAACATATCTTCAAATGAATGGTTTAGAAGCATACTTATTAAATAATTTCTAAAGAAGATACTTAAGGATCAACTAAGCAAGATATGTAATAGATGTCTCACTCATCCAATAATATCACTCAATAGATGAAAGACTTCAGATATATTTTATTACATAAAACTCTACAGAAGACCAGGTAAAGAGTAGACTCCTCTGCTATGGCATGTACCTTTCTCAATAAATCTCATGCCTTCCACAAAAATACCGTTATTACACTATATCCACACTAACCACATCACGCATGCTGGCATCAAGTTCTAAACATTCGAAGATTACTTTGACATGATATAAACTTTTAAAATAAAAAACAATATATAAACAACTACACGGATCATGACATCACATTGAAATATGGGGGCAAATATAAACCCATTCAACCAATGCACTTAGATAATCTCAAGAAACTGCCCTCTTTTCCCCAAAATACTTACTCAAGAAATTACCCCCATCGTATGAGTTTCCAATTACTTAATGCTTGCTTTTTAATCTTCGGATATAATACATAGAACCGTATGAAGCATCCAACAATAATTTTACTTACCGAATTCTTTATAGGTTTTACACTATCATATAGACATATCATGAAAAAAGAGAGATCCATACCTCTAATATATGATCATGTCATGTGCTATACTTCCAAGAAAACTGTTGAAAAGTTCATCAAGTGGTTTAAATGCAATGTCTACTTCCCATGTGTTTGCCGCATCCCTACAAATAGAAGAAAGGTAAGCACTATGACTTAAGACTTTAGAAGCAAGCATTAATAATTATTCCTTCATGCATTACTTTGTTTCTATGCATTAAAATAGCTCAAAGAGTGTTGGCAAAGATGACAGTGAAGTGATTGCACTAGTCTTGTGACTGAAACACTCTTTCTAGCCAAGAAGAAACAACATTAAAGAAAAAAAAAAAAAAGAGCAGTAAATGGAAAAACACATTAACCATATGAGCACTGCAATCAAAAAAAAAAAAGTTACTTTAGTTAGAACATTAACGTTTGGCTGCAATGGAATTCCATTTTGAATTCATACTTTCTTTGTAGTTTGTTCTTTTTTTGGCAATGTAGAAAATAAGTATGCAAAAATGGTCAACGTCCTCAAGTAAAATTATAGATTTTTTTTTTTTTTTTTTACGAGAAAATGAATTTATTCATGAAACAAACTATAAAAACAGCAAACATTAGTATCTAAAAGCTGTAACACCTAACAACAAAAACAAAGCAAGCAAGAAACTAAATAAAAGGTGCAACTAAACTTACAAAGAATCAAACTAAAACCCTCAATTATGGCAAACTCAACCGAGTCCTTAATGGCTTATTGCCTCCTCATACTTGACATTGTTGCAAAATACATAAGCATTTCTTTCAAGCCAAACATAATAAACCACTGCAAACCTAGCCATATTTCTTATGGTGCTTTTCAAACTTTTGGCCTTCAACTTATTTTTACCCCCAAAGGACTACTTGGTACCAACTATATGCCTAGGATTATATTAGACACTATGACTTAACTTGCTGCCATAGCCTCTTTGAGAAAGGAAGGATACTCAAGGATTTTGAGTCCATAGTTTAGCGCAAAGTTGATTTTTATTTCTCTTGGTAATATGTTTGATGCATTCTTGTTCAGTTGTCACTTACCTCTAAATAAAATGATGAAAAATTTAAGTAAATTATGCACTAGAAGTTTGTGTGCTTGACTTAAATTTCAATTTCAAACAAACAAGAAGCAAACTCCTTATTTAATAAAATTGAAGTTTAGAAAATCTTGTAAGAGGAAATTATGCACTAGAAGCAGACAAATCAAATGAATAAAATACAAATATTACAATAAATGAAAATCAAATTGCAAGGTGGAAATGGATCTTGGACCTACCAATTACTTCAACAGCAACTGCATTATAATAAAATAAATTAAATACTTATTTTATAACTAATAAATACAAAGCCTAGCAGCTTGATTTCCTATAAATACTTGAGCAGAAATCCAACAATGTGAATCCAATAATGCAACTAAAGTACGCATACCTTGGCATCGAGGTTGCTTTCAGGTGGAAGCATAGTTCTTGGAAGTTTGATCAAGATGTTCTTGCCTTCTTTGATGGTGGAAACAGATTGAAGTCAGAATTATTGTTGTCAAAGGCATGGGCCACTGAAGAGGAACCCTGATCAAACCCATCTCTGAATCCCAAATCTTGCCGACCCAAGCCTAATTCGGACACACTTGCGGTATTCACTGGAAGCACTGGCAAAGAGTGGAGAATGGTGGTGCCTTCAGGAACCGAAGGAGCCAATGTTCTCCTACATCTGACTCATTATATCCAATGCTTTTAAATGAATCCAAATCTTGTCGACCCAAGCCTAATTCGGACCCATTTGTGGTATCCACTGGACGCAAATCAGATGGCAAAGAATGGTGCTCCATATCATCAAGGACTAAGGGAGGGCAACCATCTCTACTAGAAGATGAGTCCAAATCGTGCACATCATCACGAAATGATGATTCAAAGTCTGGGTCAGTGTTATCACAAATCCGGGCAATTGAAGATGAATCCAGCTCATCCAACCCATAAGTAAATCCCAAACCTGGGTGACCCATGGGTAAGTCGAGCCCATTTGTGGTGTCCATTTGAAGCCCCACATCAGATGGAAAAGAAGGGTGATCAATGTCATCAGGAACCGATGAAGACCCACAACAAATGCAGTCTACATGGACTCCCAACGGGGGAATGGGCAGAATAATAATGGTTAAGAAGAGAATTTAGTTAGTTAGACAACGCGTGAAACTATAAAGGAAATTAAGCATCTCGAGTTTTAGAAAATCGAGATCCATTTATATAAATCTCGAGTTTCGCAAACTCGAGTTCCATGCAAAAAAAATTATAATTGCCCCTATAGTGGCGTTTTTAAGTCTTATAGTGACGTTTTAAAGCCCTATAGCGGCGTTTTTCTGCCAAATTTTTTCATAAGTGCTCAATACCAGGTCCAGTGAGCCCTATAGTGGCGTTTTTATGCCCTATACTGACGTTTTAAAGCCCTATAGTGGCGTTTTTCTGCTAAATTTTTTTTATAACTCCATTTTTAAGCCCTATAGTGACGTTTTTAAGCCCTATAGGGGCGTTTTCTAAACTCGAGTTTTTAAAACTCGATTTTCACTTTGATTTTTTTTACAAATCAAACCTCAAAAACTTGATTTTTATCTTGGAACTCGAGTTTTAGACACTCGAGATGCTAGTTTTCAAAATTCTTTTGCAACGTGACAACTAACTAAATTTTTTAATATTATTAAAAACTCGAGTTCAGAAAACGCCGCTATAGGACTTAAAAACGTCACTATAGGGCTTAAAAATGGAGTTATAAAAAAAATTTAGCAGAAAAACGCCACTATAGGGCTTTAAAACGTCAGTATAGGGCATAAAAACGCCACTATAGGGCTCACTGAACCTGGTATTAAACACTTATGAAAAATTTTTGCAGAAAAACGCCGCTATAGGGTTTTAAAACGTCACTATAAGACTTAAAAACGCCACTATAGGGGCGATAAAACTATAATTTTTTTTGCATGGAACTCGAGTTTGTAAAACTCGAGATTTATGTAAATGGATCTCGATTTTCTAAAACTCGAGATGCCTAATTTCCTTTATAGTTTCACGCGTTGTCTAACTAAACAAATACTCTTCTTAATCACGATTATTCTGCTCATTCCCCCGAAGAAGAAGGGATTATTCCAACATAACGCTCGATTTCAACTGTAATCGTAACCTGATTCTGTTCAGATGGATTTGATTCATTCCATCCCCCAAGATATACAGGACGTAATAAGAGAGGCTCAGGAACTCCTGATATAATAAAGCCTAGCCATGCTTCATGTTTTTTTGAAAACCATTGCTGGAAACATCGAAGCAAGTTGCTCCTTTAGCTTTGACCTCCGCCGATCGAAAAGCAAAACAGATAATTAATTTTTTAAATTCACTGCCAAACACGAATGATACAAAATTTCCAGCACTCTGATGGTTCAATTTGAACGACTTCGGAGTCTCAATTCTTGGTAGTACAAGATCATAATAACGATCGTAACAAAAAGACGAGGGATCCAGGAATATTTCTAGAAACTGCTTGCATTTAGCAAAAACAAGAAATTGAAATTTAGAGATTCTTGTAATATATATATATATATATATATCACTTAAACTTAAATATATAGAGAGAAGGGGAGAGAGCGCACCTGATTAAATAGTCTGCATGATGATGGTAGATCCAACGACATGCAGTCTGATGCGTCCACTCCTCTTATAGACTGTGGAAGCCTTGGAATTTCACGTAGGATCTTGCAATTACGCATGGTAAGTTTCCGTAATGTGGTAAATCTAATAATGCTTTCCGGGATTGTAACAATATTAGAGCCATCTATTCTTAGATAGTCTAATGAGGGGAAGGAATCGAGCTTCATCAAAATATGTGATTCAATTATATGTCTGTCACAATTATAGACTTCCAGTTCTCTCAAGTTCGTAAACTTACATCCCGAAATGCTAACAAGAGAATCCCCAACGTTTTGACAATTATCTAGGCTTAACTGAGTAAGCCCACTAATTAGATACTTCAGTGACAAAAGCCATTCTCTAATATTATTATCACCAAAATTCAACCTGCCACATTTAATTTCTGGGTGAATATTGAGAAACTTTTCAAGGCTTACGCAGCCGCATAGACTAATAAATTCTAAAGATTTCAAGCTAAGGGTGCTGGGAAGAACTTGAAGTTTTTTGCAACCCCTGAGTATACACCACTTAAGCTTATCAAGAGATCCAAAGGCCTCATGAACCTCAATTAAATTTTCACAATTTTCCATGATCAACTTCTCTAAGTTTGGGGCACCCAAGTCAGGTAATTTTTCAAGACTTACGCAGTCACATAGATTGATATCTTTAAGAGATTTCAACCTAAGGGTGCTGGGAAGAATTTGAAGTTTTTTGCAATAGCTGAGAGTCCAATGCTTAAGCTTATCAAGAGATCCAATGGCCTCATGAACCTCAATTAAATTTTCACAACCAAACATGTTCAAATACTTTAAGTTTGGAGCACCCAAGCCAGGTAATTTTTCAAGACTTACGCAGCCACCTAGATGGATATCTTCAACAGATTTCAACCTAAGGGTGCTGGGAAGAATTTGAAGTTTTTTGCAATACTGAAGCGTCCATCTCTTAAGCTTATCAAGAGATCCAATGGCCTCATGAACCTCAATTAAATTTTCACAATTTTTCATGTTCAACTCCTCTAAGTTTGGAGCACCCAAGTCAGGTAATTTTTCAAGACTTACGCAGTCACATAGATTGATATCTTCAAGAGATTTCAACCTAAGGGTGCTGGGAAGAATTTGAAGTTTTTTGCAATTGCTGAGAGTCCAATGCTTAAGCTTATCAAGAGATCCAATGGCCTCATGAACCTCAATTAAATTTTCACAATCACTAGTGTTCAATCTCTCTAAGTTTGGGGTGCACAAGTTAGGTAATTTTCTAATGGATATACACCTTTCCAAATTGATACTTTTCAAATTATTGTACTGGCCCCCCTACAAGGAAAAAAAACCCCAAAAATTGTTCATCAAAAAAATTTTAGAAACAACATTCAAAGAAATCAAAATTCATTAATACTAATACTCATACCTGCATGAATAGCTTCTCCAATCTAATGCAACTACGCGGCATCTCTAGTACAACAAGTTGTTGAGGACAATAATTGGATGGCAAAGAAAAAGGATATTCGTGCCATTCAAGTAACTTTAACTCATTGGGAAGATAGTTAAGTTCTTTAGAAATGAGTACATTATNGTCTGATGCGTCCACTCCTCTTATAGACTGTGGAAGCCTTGGAATTTCACGTAGGATCTTGCAATTACGCATGGTAAGTTTCCGTAATGTGGTAAATCTAATAATGCTTTCCGGGATTGTAACAATATTAGAGCCATCTATTCTTAGATAGTCTAATGAGGGGAAGGAATCGAGCTTCATCAAAATATGTGATTCAATTATATGTCTGTCACAATTATAGACTTCCAGTTCTCTCAAGTTCGTAAACTTACATCCCGAAATGCTAACAAGAGAATCCCCAACGTTTTGACAATTATCTAGGCTTAACTGAGTAAGCCCACTAATTAGATACTTCAGTGACAAAAGCCATTCTCTAATATTATTATCACCAAAATTCAACCTGCCACATTTAATTTCTGGGTGAATATTGAGAAACTTTTCAAGGCTTACGCAGCCGCATAGACTAATAAATTCTAAAGATTTCAAGCTAAGGGTGCTGGGAAGAACTTGAAGTTTTTTGCAACCCCTGAGTATACACCACTTAAGCTTATCAAGAGATCCAAAGGCCTCATGAACCTCAATTAAATTTTCACAATTTTCCATGATCAACTTCTCTAAGTTTGGGGCACCCAAGTCAGGTAATTTTTCAAGACTTACGCAGTCACATAGATTGATATCTTTAAGAGATTTCAACCTAAGGGTGCTGGGAAGAATTTGAAGTTTTTTGCAATAGCTGAGAGTCCAATGCTTAAGCTTATCAAGAGATCCAATGGCCTCATGAACCTCAATTAAATTTTCACAACCAAACATGTTCAAATACTTTAAGTTTGGAGCACCCAAGCCAGGTAATTTTTCAAGACTTACGCAGCCACCTAGATGGATATCTTCAACAGATTTCAACCTAAGGGTGCTGGGAAGAATTTGAAGTTTTTTGCAATACTGAAGCGTCCATCTCTTAAGCTTATCAAGAGATCCAATGGCCTCATGAACCTCAATTAAATTTTCACAATTTTTCATGTTCAACTCCTCTAAGTTTGGAGCACCCAAGTCAGGTAATTTTTCAAGACTTACGCAGTCACATAGATTGATATCTTCAAGAGATTTCAACCTAAGGGTGCTGGGAAGAATTTGAAGTTTTTTGCAATTGCTGAGAGTCCAATGCTTAAGCTTATCAAGAGATCCAATGGCCTCATGAACCTCAATTAAATTTTCACAATTTTTCATGTTCAACTCCTCTAAGTTTGGAGCACCCAAGTCAGGTAATTTTTCAAGACTTACGCAGTCACATAGATTGATATCTTCAAGAGATTTCAACCTAAGGGTGCTGGGAAGAATTTGAAGTTTTTTGCAATTGCTGAGAGTCCAATGCTTAAGCTTATCAAGAGATCCAATGGCCTCATGAACCTCAATTAAATTTTCACAATCACTAGTGTTCAATCTCTCTAAGTTTGGGGTGCACAAGTTAGGTAATTTTCTAATGGATATACACCTTTCCAAATTGATACTTTTCAAATTATTGTACTGGCCCCCTACAAGGAAAAAAAACCCCAAAAATTGTTCATCAAAAAAATTTTAGAAACAACATTCAAAGAAATCAAAATTCATTAATACTAATACTCATACCTGCATGAATAGCTTCTCCAATCTAATGCAACTACGCGGCATCTCTAGTACAACAAGTTGTTGAGGACAATAATTGGATGGCAAAGAAAAAGGATATTCGTGCCATTCAAGTAACTTTAACTCATTGGGAAGATAGTTAAGTTCTTTAGAAATGAGTACATTATGAACCATAAGAAATTTGAGATTTTCCATCTTTTTGAAAGCTTTAGCATGTAATTGCACTGTTATTGGATTAGGTGAACACCACATTATACTTCGAATTTTGTCTGACCCCTGATTGGAGAAAGAATTAAGTGAAACATATAACACAATAGAATTTGCCAATTCTATAATAATCATGAAATTTTAAGCAAAAATGATATTGTTAAACTTATATTTGCCATAATATTAAAAAGAAAAAAAATTATCACTTCTACTTGATAAAAAAGAAATTAAAATCTAAAAAAGAGAAAAGTAAATTTTGTGCACTAGATATGACTTTTTTTTTTTTAATATTATTTGAAATTGCCCAAATATAAATAAGTCTCTTATTTTGCTGGACTTCTTAAAACCATGTGTAGGCAAGAATTAGATCTAGTGGATAGAGAGCTGGACCAAGTAGGTTCTACCATGTTGTACTTTTGTAAACTAAGAGCATTCTCATCAAGAATGCTATAAAATATAACATTTAGCATCTCAAAAAGTTACTTTATTCATTTTAACATCTCACTTTACAAATACACCCAACATCAAAGGTTCTATTATTTTACCACTTCATTTAAATATTCATTTTTTATTCTTTCTTTATTCTTTATTCATTTAAATCAAATTTTACATCCATTGTGATATGAAGTAGTCAACAAGCATGGGAACAATTGTAGTAGTGAAACATCATTAAACTAACCAGGGACGGAGCCAGGACTTGGAGTTAGAGGGGATGACTCTGCTGCTAGCTGTGTGCGATGGCTCTGACCTTTGAGTCTACTGCTTTACTACTAAGGATTTTTGTTTAAAATTTTTTAAATGGCCAAGTAGCTTGTTATGGGTAAAATAGATTGATTGGACTTAATTTTTTTAGTTTTATTATTGGTAATTTTTGTTATTGGGCTAATTTTTTTATGTCCTTTAAAAGGGGAAAAACTACAAAATTTTTACAAATTGCTAATGTGGTGAATGGTTATTTATAATTAAAAAGCGATGCAAGTATACGAATCAATAAGAATTTGCTATCTCAATAGTTTGTATAAACATTGTAAAAACGTTTTTGCCTATAACATTATTCTCAAAAGAATTGATGGTATTATTAGAGGGGAAAAGTGTAATTTTATTGAACAAAATTGCTAAAATTAGTACATATTAATATAATAATATTAAAAAAAAGAAAAATTAGGGGGGCCTTGCCCCCCTGGTCCAATAACATCTCCGTCCATGAAACTAAGTAGTTCTTTTGGTTGGAAAAATCGTGGAATTTTGCATATATCCAGCTGCTATAAGACAAGCATGGGAACAGCAAAATGTTGGTCCCTCATTTGGGACGTGCTTTTCATTTCCTGAAGTATCGCGCAATAGAATATTTACATCATTTTATAATTGTCACAGAAACCTATCCACTCGATCTAGTCGACCATGACAGTGTAATTTTTTATTAAACAAATATATATATATTTTTTAACATCTTGCTGCAGTAGGCTGCTAGAGATAGCAGCCCACTGTAGCTAGATGTCAAAATTAATAGCATCTAGCACCTTTGATGGAAAGTACTTTTTACAAATTTGATGTTAAAAAATAGCATTTATAGCGCTTAGCATTCTTGATGAGAATGCTCTAATAAAGTGCTTTTAGGACTGTACACTTAGCTAACACATTTTGGGTTATAACTTGCATAAGTGTCAATTTGTAAATGGATTACTCCCAGACACTTGATGAAAAAAAAAAAAAACATAAATAGTATACGTTACCCTAACACACTCAGAAAAAAGGACAATTCAGTATTCCTGTACCCCCACAAGAAGATGCATGTTTTGTAAAAATTGACTATGGTCCGTTTGGATACAACTGAAAACTAAAAAAATACTGTAACAAATAATTTTTAAATGTATAAATGGTATCATGGGACTCATTTTGAATGAAAAAGTTGCTGAAAAGTGAAATTTGTGGGTTCATAAACAGTAAAAGTTGTGTGAAAAAAGTCAAATGTTGATTGAACAGTAGCCGCAAACAGTATGAACAGTAAAAAAGTGCATTGAAACACGTGAAAAAAAAAAAAAAAAAAAAAAAGGCAAAACGCAACGCAACGCAAAACGTGCCAGCCAAACGTTCTCTAGGTTTCAACGCACAAGATTAATTTTCCACACGACTCAAAATATTTTTGGGGTTGACCTGAGTCACTTAGGAGAATAAGCAATAACGAATGGCAAAAAAGAAATTTTCAATTGGTGCTGTTAACATAAAATTTCCTTAATGACATTATTCTTTCTTGATAATGTTTTGTTTGTGTTTTTTTTTTCTTATAAACTTCTTGATAATGTTTTAATTAGTTGATAAAATATCAATTTTATGATGACTTCCTATGAATAAATATGAGCAGAGCTATATGAGTAATATAATTTTTTTTTTATATACCATTTAGATTGCACAAATATACATCACTCTTCAATTTGATTAATTTCATGTTACTCTTTTAATAATTTTTCTTGCATCATATGGTTAACCTCTAAAACTATTAAAAGTAGCCACTTTTTTTTTTTTAACATTAAATATTTGTAGATAAAGTTTTGCTACAAACTTGGTTGTAGTCAATAGCTTAACTTCATTCAATATCTTTTCATTGGATGTAAATTTTGATAAGTCCACCATTAGATAATATTTTTTTCTTATATCCTTTGTGTTTGCAAAATTTTTACAAATTAATGATCAATAATTATGTCATCAATCAAATGTTTAACTTTTAAGTATTTATAATCTAAAATTATGCTTAAAAAATAAGTTTATGAATCAATGGTAAATTAAATTTGATTGGCACAAACTCTTTAATTGGTATGATTAAATTCTTCTATTTCCTACTAATCTAACTGACTTAGTAATTGAAGAGATAATCATAATACATATTTTTTCATATTTGGCATTTGTGGTTGTAACAAAACCATTAGAAGTCTAAAAGTCAAAAGCACATAACATTAGTTATTAGATACGTACCCATCCTCATAATGCCATCCAGACAAACTAGCTGCTTCCTTTAGAGTTGCCTTCCACCTTTGCACCTTCTCTATATTATTCTTGAACTTGATTTCTTGTTCAGTCAGTGCTACTTTAAAATTACCGTCTTGCTTACGTACTTCAGATGGATCCACTTTGTAAAAAACAGGTAGAACCAATTGTCCATTTTGCTTACAGTTAAGAATCTCAACAAGTTTATCCAAGCACCAAGTCGAAAATGCGTAGTTTTGAGAGAATATGATAATTGAAATCTTTGACGATCTAATAGCTTTGAGAAGTTCCTCTGAAATTTCTTCCTCTATTTGGAAATCATTATCAATGAAGGTCTTGATACATTTGTCACACAAATCATGATATAAATGGCCAGTAAAACCATTGCGAGTATCTTCACCCCTAAAGTTCAAGAAAACGTCATAGTTCCACCAGTGAGTAAAAGAAGAAAAGGAGTCTCCTTGATTGATCGGGAAAGCCATTGAAAAGAAGAAAGATGTGATGAAATGAGAATTACAAGAGATGAGGAGTAAAGCTCCAAGTTTTTTGACAGAGCGACATTTGAATGGAAATGAAGGCCTTGAAAGTAGAGAAGTCCCACTTCCACGAAGATTCCGTGGTGCAAACTTTTCAACAGAGGCTCTTTCATTTGTCAAAAAGTGAGTGAGAAAACAATGATTAAAATGACTTTATTGGCAACGCGGAATATCATTGTGTTTACTCACACATACATTCGCTCCAATCAACAAATTAACCAAAAAAAAAAAAGGGAAACGTACCATACATTCTCTCATACACAAATGAAAGAAAAAGAAGATGGGAAAGGAAAAGTAAAAAGTAGATATAAAGACAAGGAATCACGTGGGAGGGTAGACTTTTCAATTTTTAAGTTGAAATGAAACTTCTTGGAAGGTGTCTTCCTTACAAATGCCATTCTATGCATATTTTTTACAAAAGTGCCATTTTTTTTTTCCTTGTATTTACCAATCAGTGCGGACTGCGGACTGCGGACTGTGGACTGTGGTGGAATACAATGTAAAGGACAGATGTATGATGTGTAACCAATTTTTACTTTAAAAAAAAAAAACATATCCACCAATTCAATTCATTAGAATTTTTGTTTATTCTATTATCAATTTAAATTTTAGCTCAACCGTAATAAGTAATAATATTTTTATTATATATTTATATAATTGTATATTGCACTAATTTTGAAATAGTAAACCGATATTTACCGTATGAAAATATTCCGATCCTGTTATTAAAACCAACATCAACAAGTAGTGAACATAGAGACGGAGCTATACATTGATTGCCCCTCAATTTTTTAAAAAAAAAATATTAGGGCTTGTTTGGTAAAGGAGTTTGACTAGTGTTGTTTGTAATTTTTTGAAATACATGTGAGTGAAAAGTGTGTGAAAAAATGTGTAATGTTATTTAAAAACTGAAAATGGGTGTTTGAAATGCTCTACCAAACGAGCCCTTTAGTATTTGACTTCTCTATCTAAAATTAATTTTATTATCTAAACTTGATAGCCTTCTGTGCTGATTATTCTTTTTGTCAACTAGCAATTTGTGCTTTTACAAGTTTTAGGTGGAGGGTAAGGTTGTAGGTTCAAGACCTATTTGGTGCATGCTTCCCAATAATAATAAAAAAGCTTCTCCTCATTGACTGATTGCACCTACAGGGTGCTTGCTAAGGCAAGCAGATCTGGCCACCCATTAACAACCTCTTTTATAATATAATGGAGAATGAATTTATGGTGTTCTTTGATGACTTGGTATATAGACTGGTCTTATTACACTAATAGCTTACCAAGTCAAAACTAGTAAAACTCAATGGGATTTAAGCAAACCATGTGACCTAGCTGGGACGTGAATTGTGTAAAATTACACTAATAGGTCCACCTCAATGACTTTTTTACTGTTTAATGTATGATAATATAATAATTTAAATAAGAGAAAACTTAAAGAAATTTAAAAAAAAAAAATGCATTTTTCTTTCACTTCTTTGCTAATACATGTTACTGTATCCATCACTTTTCACTGTTTCAATTCCCCAAACCTAGGGCTATGCATCAATTTTCTCTGCTCTAAACATATCACTTTTCAATTTCACATAGCTAGGGTTATGAATATATCAATATATGTTATATAGTTTATTGCCTAAACCTTCTTTTTCTTATTTTGTTTATATTTTTTATGCTTTATTTGTTTATTTCTTTTAGTTTATGCCTTTAACATTTTATTCTCTCTTCTTTTGCTTACTTAGTTTGAGATTTGCCTTTTTTTTCTTTGTTTATTATACATAATTTTTAAACATGTAACAAGATTTTATTTAGCAAAAACTTAGTTGCAATCTTACGACATTCGTTTATTTTTCTTGTGAATTTATAGAATTTCTAATGCTATTGCTTGTGAAACCTTGATTTTGAATTATAATGGCAAGTTTAATTTAGACATATGCCTACTCTTTCTTTTTCTTTTTCTTTTTTTTTTTAATTCACACATTCGTGTTATGATTTCTCAAACTTACTTTTATTAGTTTATATATATTTAATTTTTTAAAAAATTATTTGATCATGCAATTTGACAGATGAGCCAATGGCTTATAGACCGGGTCAATATCCAGTCTAAGTTTAATAATTATTGTCTTACCATAAATGGTGATTCACATTTTTTTATAGAATTTTTTTTAGTAAATAATAATACTTAATAGAACACACGAAAATAGTAATAATACTAGTGTTTTAAACCAGGTTTATAATACTGAGTACAACTACGAATGGGATAAACATCATTTTTTTTTTAAGTAAACAGTAATACTTATTTGAACACGCAATAAAATAGTAATACTAGTGTTTAAAACCAGGTTTGTAATACATTACATAACAAGAGTATAACTACAAAAGAGTCAAATCTTTGTAGTTGTAAATTGAAATTATAAACAGCGGACACTAAACATACACAACTAATATGGGATTAACATCCTTTTTTTTTTTTATAGAAGAAATTGGTAATTCGCTTGGCTGAGAAGAATTAATGACATAAATGTATATGAACTTATTTGTTATTTCTATATTAATTGAGGATAATTTGAACACATCTTAAATAAGTGATAAGAAAATAATTATTTTTACAAAAATCTCAAGAAAGATTAAGACTGACAATTTTGGTGAGGGTCAGAGACTCAGAGGGTGTATTATTTGTGGGCTCCCACATCCCATCAAATTTCTCACGCGTTAAAAGTTCTGTCTATCCTGTGAAGATTGTTCAGTAATTCTATCATGATACGAATTTTCCTCTGTTCCAACCTCCAAGCCATTTTCATTTTCAGCATTGTCCACATGGACTCGTGTACAACCTTCAATTAAGTCCATGACTGAGAACTTTCTTTGTTTCTTCCGTCTAGATATTTTTTTTCCAATTTGTTTACTTCCTTCTCTCATCTTTCTTCCGTCTTGAATTCTTGGATTGAGGTACGTTGCCCCAGCTCCTATTATTAGCCCCAGTTCATAATAGGATCATTTCATGAACATTCTATTTTGCAGTGTCCCTTTTGCTTTTATTAAAATGATGGTTCTTAGATACTATATTTTAATTTGGTCTTAATATTTTAATTGTATCAATTTAATTTTCAATATTTTAGTAACGTGTCAATTTAATCTCAGCTATTATATATTAGCCGTATCTTAGATGAAAATGAAAGTAAAAAGCTCCAAGTTTTTTGACAAAGCGATTTTTGAATCGAAATGAAAGCCTTGAAAGTAGAAAAGTCCCCACTTCCACGAAGATTCCATGGTGCGAACTTTTGAACAGGGGCCCTTTCATTTCTCAAAAAGTGTAAGATAACAATGAATAAAATGACTTTTTTGACAACACGGAATTGACTAAATCATTGTGTTTACTCACACATACATTCTCTCCAATCAACAAAAACCAAAAAAAAAAGGAAAACATACCATACATTCTCTCACACACAAATGAAAGAAAAAAAAAGTTGGAATGTCAAAGAATTCGGAAAGGAAAAGTAAAAAGTAGAAATAAAGACAAGGAATCACGTGGGGAGGGTAGGCTTTTCAATTTTTAAGTCGAAATGAAACCTCCTGAAAGGTGTCTTAGGCTGTGTTTAGTTCCGTAAAATATTTTTAAAAAAATAGCCTATTTTTTAAAAGTGTTATTTTCAAAAAAACCGAATTGAATATGATTTATAGGAAAAACTAAATACGTAGTTACCCATCATTTTAATAAAAGCAAAAGGACACTGCAAAATAGAATGTTCATGAAATGATCCTATTATGAACTGCGGCTAATAATAGGAGCGGGGCAACCTCAATCCAAGAATTCAAGTTCATGAACTCCTAGCCATTGAAGCTTGACATAAAGAAAATCAAATTATGTTGATGATTTTTTCTCTTCCTAGTATCTGAAGAAAGATGAGAGAGATGGGATTTTCCTTAGAATTGTTCTATATAATATATATAGGAGGCTTTGTATAATGCAGAGGATAAGAAATTGACCGTGATGAGTGTGAAAGTGGAGGCAGATATTAATATATGTGATGAGTGTAAAAGTGGAGGCAGAATTAATATAGGAAGAAAAGAAGTAAACAAATTGGAAAAAAAAAAATATCTAGAAGGAACACACAAAAGAAGTTTCAGTCATGGAGTTAATTGATGGTTGTACACGAGCCCATGTGGACAATGCCGAAAATGAAAATGGCTTGGAACATTGGAAATTTCGTATCACGATAGAATACTGTACAATCTTCCAGAATATACAAAACTTTTAACGGGTGAGAAATTGATGGGACATGGGAGCCACAGATAATACACTCTCTGACCCTCACCAAAATTGTCAATCTTAATCTTTCTGGGATTTTTGTAAAAATAATCATTTTATTATCACTTATTTAAGATATGTTTAAATACCCCCAATTAATATAGAAATAAGTTCACTTACATTTATTTCATTAATTTCTTCTCACCCAAGTGAATTACCAATTTCTTTTATAAAAAAAAAAATATGAATACCATTATGGTAAGACAATAGTTATTAACTCAGTCTAGACATTGACCTGGGCTTGAGCCACTGGCTCATTGTTGAATCATATGATCAAATAATTTTTTTTAAATTAAATTATATATATATATAATATAGACTAATAAAGTAAGTTTGAGAAATCATAACATGAATATATAATTTAAAAAAGTAGGCATATGTTAAATTAAACTTGTCATTATTATTCAAAATCAAGGTTCATAAGCAATAGCATTAGAAATTCTATAAAATTCTATAAAAAGGTCATTGAGGTGGACCTATTAGTGTAATTTTACACAATTCACAAACCCGCTAGGTCACATGTTTACTTAAATCTTGTTAGGTTTTACTAGTTTTGACCTGGTCTTGTGCACATTCGATCTAATTGATCACTAGACTAGTCTATGTACCGAGTCATCAAGAACACCATAATGCATTCTCCATTATACTATAAAAGAGGCTGCTAATGGGGGCTAGATTTGCTTGCCTTAGCAAGCACCTTGTAGGTGCAATCAGTCAATAAGGAGAGAATTTTTTTTTTTTTTTTTGATTGGTAACATGCACCAAATAAGTCTTGAACTTACAATCTTACCCTCCACCTAGAACTTGTAAAGCACGAGGTGCTAGTTGACAAAAGAATAATCTTGCACTTTAACTCTATAATTTGTTAATGTATAAGTATTGTAGGATAAGAAAGAGAAGTTTAGACAAAGAAGAAACTTATGCACAAAAGGCTTTTCAGTTTAGATAAGAAACTCAAGTTTAGAAAGAGAAGTTCAAATACTAATATTTTAAAAAAAAAATTGGGGGTAATCAATGTTTAACTCTGTCTCTGTGTTTGCTGCTTGTTGATGTTGATTTTAGTAACAAGAATGGAATATTATTTTAGTACTGGTAGATGTCGGTTTACCATTTCAAGATTACCGTAATATATAATTATATAAATATATAATAGAATAGTATTACTTATTACTAATGAGCTAAAATATAAATTGATAAGAGCATCCATATTGGTGGTGCCAAAATTTAGCTATTTGACATCACAAAAAACTATTTTATCTATTTTATATTTTCACTTTATAAAACACTCAACATAAGTGGTTTTATTTTAGCTTTCAACACAATAAAATAATAAACAATACAATAAAATAATATATCCACTACAATAAACAACGTCACAACCACTACCACCACCACAACCACCACTGCCATTGCCACTGCTACCACCACTTGGGTGTCCTTCTAGGATGGTAATTGCAATTTTAATTGAATGGTTGTGGAGATGGTCATGTCTTATTATTATTATTATTATTTTCAATATTAAAGGCAATTAGTTGTAAATTTAAGGGAATTAGTTTTTTTTTCAATATTAGAGGCAATTACTTCTTCCCGCCTTTTTCTTCTTCTTTAGCTCATTTTCCTTTCATTTGTTTCCTCATTGCAACTTCCAAGTTTGCAGTTCACATCTTTTTTTTTTTTTTTTTTTTTTTTTTTTTTTATGCATGCAACAATAAAGACAGGTGAGTCCATTATCAAACATTCACAACCCAACCACATAGTTAATACAAATTATAGCAAAGACCAATTTTCAAAACTCAAAATCCATCACATTTCTCAAAAACTAATTGAATTCAACACAAAAAACCTCAATTAGCAAACAAACCAAAAAAAAAAAAAAAATCCAATCTAAAATCTCAAAAACTCTCAAAATTTTCCCTAAATATTAGAGGTGAGATGGGTCGGTGGAAGGGGTGGGCAACGAGAACGGTGGCTGGGCATGCGAGAATGGCGACTGGGCATGCAAGATCAACAAGATTGGTGAGGTTTGTTGGAAGAGACGAAGAGCAAATGGCTGTGGAGAGTGAGGAGAGAGGAGCAACAGCAGAAATGGAAAGGAGGAGAAAGAAAAAAAGAAAAAAAATATTAAAATATTTTGAATAGAGTGTGAACACAACATATATATATATATATATATATATTTTTTTTTTACCTTTGAGCTACAGTGCACAACCATCCTTGGCTGTGCACTATAGCTGAGAAGCCAAAAATTTTGGCTTTGGCTCCACCAATGGAGCCCCAATTCTGCAATTGGTGGTGCTAAAAATAGCTATATAGCTTTCTAGCACCACCAATAATAATGCTCTAATAGAATAAACAAAAATTCTAACGAACTAAATTGGAGAATATTTATTTATTTTTTAAAAAATGTAAAAATCGGTTAATTGCACACATCATGCATTTTTCCTTATGTATTGTATTCCACCACAATCCACGGTCCACACTGATTGGTAATACAAGGGCTTTGGCTCCACCAATGGAGCCCTAATTTTGATTTTGGTGGTGCTAAAAATAGCCATATAGCTTTTTAGCACCACCAATAATAATGCTCTAATAGAATAAACAAAAATTCTAATGAACTAAATTGGCGGATATAGTTTTTTTTTTTTTTTTTTAATTGTAAAAATTGGTTAATTGCATGCATCATGCATTTGTCCTTATATATTGTATTCCACCAGTGCATAGTCCACACTGATTGGTAATACAAGGAAAAAACAAAGGCATTTTTGTAAATAAATATGCATGGAATGGGGCCAAAATGGCCAAGTATTACTATTTGGCAAAATATATATGGATCTACCATTATTTGCGAAATAATTAGGAATTTATTACTTTAAAAAAAACTTGAGTTTGCCGGGTAACTTGAGTTTTAGAAACTCGAGTTCTTTGAAATTTTTTTTATGGAACTCGAGTTTTATAAAAAATAGCACGGCAAATTTTAAGGCTATCTTTTTAAAGAACTTGAGTTTTTGAAACTCGAATTCCACGACAAAATTGAGTTTTAAAAAATATAAATTGTTAAATATTACTAAATAGTGATATATTGCTAAATATTTTACCAAACAACAGTATATTGCCATTTTGGCCCATGTATCGGTAATTGTAAGTAAGGCTGCGTTTGTTTTGGTGGTAAACACTTTCAGGAAATCATTTTCCACCTGACCCGCATGTTTAGCAGTTACGAAAAATAGAATTTTTCGAAAAATCATTTCCTATTTTCCCTTTGACCACGGAAATGTTTTCAGTTCCTATTTTCCCTTCAAAGCATTTCTGGAGAGAGAGAGAGAGAGAGAGAGAGAGAGAGAGAGAGAGAGAGAGAGAGAGAGAGAGAGAGAGAGAGAGAGAGAGACTTCGCCGACAAACCCCAATCGTCAATCGCAGCACCGCGCCACGCCGATCGTCGATTGCACTTCCAAACCCATCGCCTTCGACCCAGACCCAGACCCATCGCCTTCGACCTTCGACCCAGACCCATTGCCTTCGACTTTCGACCCAAACCCAGCGAGTCGCACCGTGAACCCACGAACCGCGAGTCGCACTGCGCCGATCGAACCCAGTCGCTTCACACGCCTTCGCCTTTGCCTTCGCCTTCAAACCCAGTTACCTCACCGCAACGATCTGATTGGATTTGATGATTTTTTTTCTTTGGTTTTATTTCTTTTGTGGTTTTTATTACCGGAGTTTGCTGCCGTGGGTTGAATTGGAGTTTCGGTGGTGTGTGATGTTGGGATTTGGCTGTGATTTGTTCTATGGATTGGGATTTGGCTATGATTTTGAAATTTTTTGTAATAAAATTTGTTTGGATACTGAGAAAATGTGAAAAATATATAGGAAAATAGCATTTTCAGAATAGAACCAAATACATGAAAATATTTTTTACAACAATTTTCATAATGCAACTAAACACTTAAAAATATTTTA